>NC_073635.1:57899393-58202424 GCF_029407905.1 Bubalus kerabau
TTTCTGTTGTTGCTATTTTAAGGATTTGTGGCTTTATGGCTTTTAAGCTCCTTAAATGTCAGAGCTGAAATGAAGAGTTTCACTTAATTTTCCTAAGATGTTTGTATAACTTTATGACATTTTATCACATCGATTCATATAATTGAACTACAGTTCAATTTAAGAACTCTTCTGTCAGCAAAGGGACTTGCGACCCCATGGACTGTAGCCCACCAGGCTCCTCTGTACATGAGGATTCTCCAGGCAAGAATACTGGAGTGGATTGCCATGTGCTCCTCCAGGGGATCTTCCTAACCCAGGTATTGAACCCAGGCCTCCCACATTGCAGGTGGATTCTTTACCATCTGAGCCATCAGGAAAGACCCCTATCACATAGATTCATATAACTGAATTACAGTTCAAATTAAGAACTCTACTGTAAGCAAAGGAACTTAGTTTGAAAGAAGATTAAAGACATGCCAATTAGTAGATAAGTTTCATGAAACACAATTAGTGATTTCTTTTATAAAGTGTTAGTTACTCAGTCGTGTCCGACTCTTTATGACCCTGTGGACTATAGCCCACGAGGCTCCTCTGTCCATGGGATTCTCCAGGCAAGAATACTGGAGTGGGTTGCCATTGCCTTCTCCAAGGGATCTTCTTGATCCAGGGATTGAACCTGGGTCTCACATATTGCAGGCAAACTCTTTATTGACTGAGCCACCATATGATTTTTGTAAAGGTTGAGATTTTTTACAATTTCACTTTGAAATTCTTTTGTAAAGGTTGAAAGGAAAATGCTCACCTTGGAAATCCTGTGGTTGTCCTGCTCTAGTATTATAATTGGGGAAGAGAAGACAAGTATAATTTTTCACAAGCATTGTATCAGTTAATTGAAACAACTGCATTTTATGTACTACACTCAAATATTTAAATACAGAAGCATAATGTTAACAACCATTGCAAAAACTAATGGTAAAATGTATTGACATGTCATTATAATTAGTTTGCTTCCTGTGCTTTTCTCTATTTTGATCATGCCTGTGAAATTTCATTAGATTAAGAGGAACTGCCTATGACATTTTCTTGTGATGATTTAGTATAAATCTAGAGATTTTATTTGTGGTACTGTAAATCAACTGAACAGAAACTTAAACATTAAGAGTCCAGATGCATTTCATATAGTGTTCTATGTGAGTCGTGACCATTTTAAAGTCCCTAAAATTGTAATTACCATTTCTTTCTTTCCTTATATTGTCCGCCAATATCTCTGTCTGTACATCTGTTTTTGACTCTTTTCTGTGAATTCAAAAAGAATAAGCACATTCAGGAATGAGATCGATAACTGTACTGAGAATTATCTCATTACATCTGACATTATGTATCTGGCAGATGGTTGGAAAAGATAGTTTCTTATATTCTGCTATTTTTGTTTCCTTAGCATTAGAGATATTCAGAAATATAAAGGAAAAACATCATTTTTCTTTTAAAGGGCATGCTTTATGTTAATCTCTAACTCTCCTTGTGGAAGAGGCAATCTGAGAAGTAATTTTGTTAGAGAGAAGGAAGAAAGGATATAAACAGGTCAAAGGTATTATGCAACCATCAACATCATAAATTATTTTGTATTATGCAATGATGCACTGATTTTATATACAATTAAGACAAATGATTTTGTCAAATAGTTTTACTATGAAAAGGATTATCAAAGATTTTTATATTTACTTTTTGGGGAATCTAGGACATAAAATACATTTTCTATAGAATGCTTTGGAATTTACATTTCTTGATGATTTGCCAATGATGTAACATGGTAAGTACGTCATGGACTTCCATTAACTCACATTTAATTTTTTAATGCCATACTAATCTGGGGTCACAAAGAGACAGACATGACTGAAGCAACTTAGCATGTACGTACACAATCTACTAGTGATCTACATTTTGGTGGCTAAAAAGGATGAGCTTAACAGGAAAAATCTCAAATAGGAAAGAAAGTATTGCATTAAATAACTTTTCTTTCTATCTTGGACAATCTTCTTTTTTTCAAAGCATTTGGGACTATGTTTATTTGCTGATTGAAAATATTGTTTAAAGTGAGGATCATAAAATTTAACTTAAATCTTCTCAACATTTCATTTAAAATATAACTTTAAAGTATTACACATTACATTGAAGTATTAAAAACTTAAAATATACACATGGATACACATACACACATTAACTTTGCTTTTTCAAATGTATTTTATGTATGGTTTTTATCATGTCTTTCCAAAATGTATTTTTTTCCTGGTAATACACTTTGAAATTCATATGAATATTTTGTAATTAAATATCAAGTACTACTAGCATAAACAAGTTTGAAATAAAACAAGTGATTTTTCACAAGTACACATATCATTTTACAGGTACATAAATATTTGTTAGATATTTATCTGCTAATCAGAAACATTTAGCATTAGCTGTCTGTTTTTAAAGGAGTTTAATGATTAATCTACTGACTCTGTTCAAATTTTATTGGAATTTAAAGAGCACTTTTACTTTAATAAGTAACCTATTGAGTAACTATCAGTTTATAGAACTTACTGGAAACATAAAAACCCCACATTACAAAACATGCAGAAAAGACATGTATATGTTATACATATACAGTATGCAGCAAACTGTTTATATGCAGAGATAAGACAATCTCTGAAACAAGAAAATCAGAAGAGCCCTGAGACAAGAGAGAAAGTTACCAATATGTATCAAACTAAGCCAATGCCAAAGAATGTTCAAACTACTGAACTATTGCACTCATTTCATATGCTAGCAAAGTCATATTCAAAATTCCCCAAGCCAGGCTTCAACAGTATGTGAACTGTAAACTTCCAGATGTTCAAGCTGGATTAGAAAAGGCGGAAGAACCAGAGGTCAAATTGCCAACATCCGTTGATCACTGAAAAATCAAAAGAGTTCCAGAAAAACATCTACTTCTGCTTTATTGACTATGCCTAAGTCTTGACTGTGTCGATCACAAAAAACAGTAAAAAATTCTTAAAGAGATGGGAATACCAGACCACTTGACCTGTCTCCTGAGAAATCTGTATGCAGGTCAAGAAGCAACAGTTAGAACTGGATAAGGATCAACAGACTGGTTCCAAATTGGGAAAGGAGGACATCAAGGCTGTATATTGTCATCCTGCTTATTTAACTTATATGCAGAACACATCATGCCAAATGCTGGGCTGTATGAAGCACAAGCTGGAATCAAGATTTCTTGGAGAAATATCAGTAACCTCAGATATGCAGATGACACCACCTTTATGGCAGAAAGTGAAGAACTAAAGAGCCACTTGATGAAAGTGAAAGAGGAGAGTGAAAAAGCTGGCTTAAAACTCAACATTCAAAAAACTAAGATCATGGCATGCAGTCCCATCACTTCATGGCAAATAGATGGGGAAACAATAGAAACAGTAAGAGAGTTTATTTTCTTGGGCTCAAAAATCACTGCAGATGGTGAGTGCAGTGGCAATGAAATGAAAAGACACCTGCTCCTTGGAAGAAAAGCTATGACCAACCTAGACAGCATATTTAAAGCAGAGACATTACTTTGCCAGCAAAGGTCCATTTAGTCAAAGCTATGGTTTTTCCAGTAGTCATTTATGGATGTGAGAGTTGGACTATAAAAGCTGAGTGCCAAAGAATTGATACTTTTGAACTGTGGTGTTGGAGAAGACTCTTGAGAGTCCCTTGGACAGCAAGGAGATTAAGTCAGTCAAGCCTGAAGGAAATAAGTCTGAATATTCATTGAAAGGACATATACTAAAGCTAAAACTCCAATACTCTGGCCACCTGATATGAAGAACTGACTCGTTGGCTAAGACCCTGATTCTGGAAAAGATTGAAGGTGGGAGAAGAAGGGGATGACAGAGGATGAGATGGTTGGATGGCATCACTGACTCAAAGGACATGAGTTTGAGCATGATCTGGGAGTTGGTGATGGACAGGAAAGCCTGGCATGCTGCATTCCATGGCGTTGTAAAGAGTCAGACATGACTGAGTGACTGCTCTGAACTTGGGAGAAGAAAATATTGCCAAGTATTTTTAGAAGGAGTGATTTCCTCCTTCTCTCAAAATCTCCATGATATATTAAGTTAAAAAATTAAGAGGTGTGACAAAAAAAACTGCTTTCAATATATGAAAGGAGAGAGTATGTGTGTTCATATATTTGCATAAAAACACTTGTGAAAAAACATAAATAAATGTGCTAAACTTACAGAGAGGTAGCGTGAGGAAGCAGCAGTGGAAGCAATATTCTTTGCTGTATGTCTTCATGGTTTTATTTGTCAACCTTGTGATTTTATGAACTATTCAAGCTATAGTTTGTTCTTGTTGTTGTTTATCTAAATCGAGTCTGACTCTCTGCAATCCCATGAACTGCAGCATGCCAGGCTTTCCTGTCCTTCACTATCTCCCTGAGTTTGCTCAACTCGTATCAATTGAGTCATTGATGCCATCCAACCATCTCATCCTCTGTTGCCTCCTTCTCCTCTTGCTCACAATCTTTCCCAGCATCAGAGTCTTTTCCAATAAGTGAGCTCTTTGCATCAAGTGGCCAAAGTACTGGAGCTTCAGCTTTAGCATCAGTCCTTCCAGTGAATACTCAGGATTGATTTCCTTTAGGATTGACTGATCAATCTCCTTGCTGTCCACGAGGCTCTCAAGAGTTTTCTCTAGCACCACAGTTCAAAAGCATCAATTCTTTGGTGCTCATCCTTCTTAAAGGTCCAACTCCCACAGCTATACATGACTCCTGGAAAAGCATAGCTTTGACTATATGAAACTTTGTCAGCAAAATGATATCTCTGCTTTTTAATACACTCTCTACATCTGCCATAGCTTTTCTTGGTTCACTTTTTTTTGAGCTATTCACATGATACCTTTGGTGAAATGTTTTATTTTATTCATAATTTTATGTACACATTATATTTCAATAGTCTTTTTAAGAAATACCATAAACCAACACTAAAGTGTTAATCATTCAGTTGTGTCTGACTCTTTGTGACCCCATGGACAGGATGAAATATATCACATAAAATCCTATGACTTTATTCTTTATTTTTTTAACATTAAAATATCTATGTTCTTCAAAGTTTTAAAAGCAATTCTTCTGTTCTCATAAAAGATGAAGAATTTGTATTACTTTGACCAGTATGGTACCCCTAATGAAACTACATGGGCATGGCCACTCCAGAGCCTTATGATAAAAAAATTGGTTAACATGTTATTGACACTGCTTGATTTATGCTGTGCAATGAAGAAATATAATAATTCAGATAATTAAAACATACCAGTGTGTAAGAACTTTAGACCCATTTCCTTGCAGGGGGATATTTTATAATATGCATATAAAAAAGTTTGTAAATATTCACTAACTTTGCCAACTTTTTAGTCATAATAAAACCTAATATGTTTCGCATTAATGAAAATGCACTAATTCAGAAAATACATAATAAAACAATTGAAATATTTATGGAAGAATTGAATTTTCAGTGAGGAAAATTTCAGTGTTACGTGTTTTCAATTTTCCTTTTCCATGAGGTACTTTATAAATGTTAATGAGATAAACCCTTAAAGAAAGGCAGTCAAAATGCCACTGAATACTCCTTGTTCCCATTCCATCTGAATGCAAACTAGATCTACCCAGACTATTTTATAGAGATTTATTGTAATAAAGTTGCCAGGCTAAGCAAATAAAAAGACAAGGCACTCAGTTAAATTTGAATTTCAGATATTCAACAACTATTTTTTGTTTTAGTAGAAACATATTCATGCAATATTTGGGACATACTCATATAAAATATATTTGCTATATTGAAGCTCAAATCTAATTAGGCTTTGTGTATTTTATCTGGCAACCCTAAGTGAAAGCCTCTAGATCAAATTTGTTCAGATAATGTCATAGATTTAGGAGAATAATAATGAATTTTACTTACTTTAAAGATGGATGCCATTTTATGAAAGTGATCCTCAAATGATACCAGTTATTTTAGTAAGACCAACAGTATTATACTTTCATTCTCAAAAGTGCCCTGTATTGAAAGTGTTATAAACTGTATGTGCTTTGAAAAGAGATAAGCCTATCTTGGGTTTCCACTATTCTTTAAAACATTCTTGTGTTTCAATCACAAACTTTAATCACTAGAAACACAGACATGAATAATAACATATAAGAAGCTCACCATGCTTTCTGGGTTTATTTATGCAAAATAAAAAGTCTATAATGTAAAACTAGCAACTTTATTTTCAGTAAAAGCTGTCTCTGTTACCTGAGAAAAGAAAGACCAGAATACAGGTGCTGTGACAGCAAGATAATCATTGTAGCGTTATTAACAGAATCAGTTCAAAAGTCCTGTGTACTTCCCAGCCAATAACAAGGAAGCCACATTTATTTTTCCGAAAGCTGTACTCATGAAGATGAGATACTAGTAAAAGGGACAAATAAATCTACTAATTGCTCCAGCAAAATGGAATGATTGCCTAGGCTTTTATATTTGAACTTCAAGGACTTTTTTAGGTCTTTATTTCTTTTTTCCTACTCTGAGCAAGCATCTCATTATCCTGTATGCACTGTGTTCATGCAAATATACTTGATTCTATATCTGATTCGACTGCCTCAATTATCAGGTCTCAGCTCTCCAACCTGACTTACTATCTTCTTTCCTTATTGTTGGATTAAATTTGCTAGATCAGATAGAAAACAGCTGATGGCCAAAAGAGAGAAAGAAAGGAGAGGAGTGGGGAAGACAGGACAGGGAGTAAGAGAGAAAGGGAGAGACAGAGACAGGGAGAACAAATTCCTTAAATTGATCCTTGTTACACATACTCTCACCCTGGAGAAGGGAATGGCAATTCAGTCCAGTATCCTTGCCTGGAGAATCCCACGGAAAGATAATCCCATGGATAGAGGAGCCTGGCAGGCTTTACAGTCCATGGGATTGTAAAGAGTCAGACATGACTGAGCCACTCACGCACACACACACACACACACACACACATCCACATTCAAGGGACTCTCAAGAGTCTTCTCCAGCACCACAATTAGAAAGTATCAATTCTATCACATTTGTATGTGGCTACTGGAAAAACCATAGCTTTGACTATCTGGATCTTTGCTGGCAAAGTAATGTTTTTGTTTTTCAATATGCTATCTGGGTTTGTCATAGCTTTCCTTCCAGGAAGCAGTGAAAGTGAAAGTCGTGTCTGACTCTTTGCAACCCCGTGAACTATACAGTCCATGGAAGCAAGCATCTTTCAATTTCAGGGCTGCAGTTACTGTCCACAGTGATTTTGGAGCCCAAGAAAATAAAGCTTCTCACTGTTTCCACTCTTCCCCCTTCCATTTGCCATGAACTGATGGGACCAGATACCATGATCTTAGTTTTTTGAACGCTGAGTTTTATCCAGCTTTTCACATTTCTCTTTCACCCTCATCAAGGAGCTCTTTTATTCCTCTTCACTTCCTGCCTTTAAAGTGGTGCCATCTGCATATCTGAGGTTGTTGATATTTCTCCTGGCAATCTTGATTCCAGCCTGTGATTCATCCAGCTCGTCACTTTGCAGGATGTACTCTGAGTATAAATTAATAAGCAGAGTGACAATATACAGCCTTGTACTCCTTTCCCAATTTTGAAAGGAGTACAAATTTCCCAGTCTGTTGTTCTACGTCCAGTGCTAACTGTTTCTTAATCTGCATACAGATTTCTTAGGAGACAGGTAAAATGGCCTAGCAATCCCATCTTTTTAAGAATTTTCCAAAATTTGTTGTGACCAACACAGTCAAAGGTTTTTGCATAGTCAATGAGGCAGAAATAGACATTTTCCTGGAACTCTCTTGCTTTCTCCCTGATCCAGCGAACACTGGCAATTTTACCTGTTTCCTCTGCCTCTTTAAAACCCAGCTTGTAAATCTGAAAGCTTTTAGTTCACATACTGCTGAACAAATGCCCTAAATTGATCCCTGTTACAGGTACTCTCTTCCCACCTACAACATTCTCTGTGATAGTAACTATAGATAAACAATATATAGTTACCCCTGCCTCATTCTTCTTTTTTTTTCCTGCCTGAACTTTTTTATTCTGAACGTTTCCATCAAATAGAAACTCTAATATCTTTAGTCCTAAAACAAATCCCTGTCTTCCACATTATTTCCAGGCTTTGCCCCACTTATTTATTGCTAAACTTTTCCCTCTATACAATATTCATTCTTGGCTCTAGATCTCTCAGTTCAGTTCAGTTCAGTCGCTCAGTCATGCCCGACTCTTTGCAATCCCATGAATCACAGCAGGCCAGGCCTCCCTGTCCATCACCAACTCCCGGAGTTCACTCAGACTTACGTCTATTGAGTCAGTGATCCCATTCAGCCATCTCATCCTCTGTCGTCCCCTTCTCCTCCTGCCCCCAATCCCTCCCAGCATCAGAGTCTTTTCCAATGATTCAACTCTTCGCATGAGGTGGCCAAAGTACTGGAGTTTCAGCTTTAGCATCATTCCTTCCAAAGAAATCCCAGGGCTGATCTCCTTCAGAATGGACTGGTTGGATCTCCTTGCAGTCCAAGGGACTCTCAAGACTCTATTCCATCACCACAGTTCAAAAGCATCAATTCTTCAGCACTCAGCCTTCTTCACAGTCCAACTCTCACATCCATACATGACCACTGGAAAAACCACAGCCTTGACTAGATGGACCTTTGTTGGCAAACTGATGTCTCTACTTTTGAATATGTTATCTAGGTTGGTCATAACTTTCCTTCTACGGAGTAAGCGGATGGCTGCAGTCACCATCTGCAGTGATTTTGGAGCCCCAAAAAATAAAATCTGCCACTGTTTCCACTGTTTCCCCATCTATTCCCCATGAAGAGATGGGACCGGATGCCATGATCTTCGTTTTCTGAAAGTTGAGCTTTAAGCCAACTTTTTCACTCTCCTCTTTCAATTTCATCAAGAGGCTTTTGAGTTTCTCTTCACTTTCTGCCATAAGGGTGGTGTCATCTGCATATCTGAGGTTATTAACATTTCTCCCAGCAATCTTGATTCCAGCTTGTGTTTCTTCCAGCCCAGCATTTCTCATGATGTACTCTGCATATAAGTTAAATAAGCAAGGTGACAATATACAGCCTTAACATACTCCTTTTCCTATTTGGAACCAGTCAGTTGTTCCATGTCCAGTTCTAACTGTTGCTTCCTGACCTGCATACAGATTTCTCAAGAGACAGGTCAGTTGGTCTGGTATTCCCATTTCTTGAAGAATTTTCCACAGTTTATTGTGATCCACACAGTCAAAGGCTTTGGCATAGTCAATCAAGCAGAAATAGATGTTTTTCTGGAACTCTCTTGCTTTTTCCATGATCCAGCAGATGTTGGCAATTTGCTCTCTGGTTCCTCTGCCTTTCCTAAAACCAGCTTGAACATCAGGAAGTTCACAGTTGACGTATTGCTGAAGCCTGGCTTGGAGAATTTTAAGCATTACTTTACTAGCATGTGAGATCAGTACAATTGTGCAGTAGTTTGAGCATTCTTTGGCATTGCCTTTCTTTGGGATTGGAATGAAAACTGACCTTTTCCAGTCCTGTGGCCACTGCTGAGTTTTCCGAATTTGCTGGCATATTGAGTGGAACACTTTCACAGCATCATCTCTCAGTAAGTGTGATCATAAGTGGCTATTAAAAGGAGGGGAATATATGATTATTCATTATTCTAGTAACCTAAGAATTCATAATGTTTTCTCTGCTTTTAAATATTAACCTCTTATTCACATAATCTCACCCTTCAATCTTGAAAATAATCACTTTCACTTATCTTAACCATGGGCGAAAGATTTAGAATATCCTTGACAAAAGATAAGAAATCCTCATGCAAAATCACACTATTTTAATGTGGGAAAATATGAATTAGAATAAGTTTAAAATCATTCAGACATTGCACTAGAATTTTTTACATTATAATATTGCCGGGTAATATTAATAAATTAAATACTTTACAAATGTAAAAAAGCATGATACTTAAAGCTATGGGAATTATCAAGATCACTGGATTAATTGGAAGGAAATGAAGATAAATATGGTATTAGGTATACAGTCAATTATTTAGGGAAATACATCACTGCTAAAGTCAATCCAAGGGATTTACTTAACATGCCTATTAAAAAAAAATCACTGAAAGCAATACTCCAAATGAGCTCTAAAAAGAGAAAGTTCTGTTCATAACTTATTTTACCAGAATAATACATCTATATTAAAATTGCTAAAAATTGCTAAATATAACTAGATGAGTAAGTATAAATGATCATGTAGGCTTCAGTTCAAATCAACTGAAGTGTATTTCATCTTATCTTATAGGAACAGTTTCCATTGACAAAATTTCATATATAAACATGAAAACAATGAGTTATCTGGAGGTTAAATTAAACCCATGTTATTTGGTCTGTGAATGACCAATTACTAATAGTGGGAATTCAGCTGTTTTTTACTTCTACATTATTAAATGCACTCCACCTAAACAAAGCATTTTACTGCCTAAGTTATCTTTCTTATAAGTTTAAATAATTTCTTGTCACTTACCTTTAACAAAGTGGCAAAAGTTTGAGCTGCCAGTGTTGCAATGAATATTAACATTTCAGTAAACACAAGATAAGTGTTTTCAGATTTAATAAAAACATTCCCTTCCCTGGTGGCATAAGATCCTTCCCTGGTAAAGAATCTGCCTGAAATACAGGAGACCCGGGCTCAATCCCTGGGTTGGGAAGAGCCCTTGGAGAAGGAAATGGCAACCCACTCCAGTATTCTTGCCTGGAGAATCCCATGGACAGAGGAGCATGGTGAACTACAGTCCATGGAGTCAAAAAGAGTCGGACACAATTGAGTGACTAACACACAAAAACATCCCCTGGGTGCTGCAAAACCTCTTTTAGATAGCCAAAAAACTATGTATTGACTAAACTATGCAAAATAATAGAGTAATTTAATTGAACATGTAAGATCCTAAATATTGTGTCAATCGTTTTTGAATCTTCAATTTTCTCAAATAAGTTATTTTTCTATTTTATAGACATGAAATGTGTGTCATTCAGGCAGTGATGATAATTGAAAAAAATCAAATAACCTATAAATCCATATGATGCATATATTTCATATAAAATGATGAATTTTTTAAACTTGCATTATGTTATTCATAAGGGTATATAAAATGAAATTAATTATATTGAATATCAGTTTGATAATATATTTTCAGATTTATCGACTATTTCTTTCAGATAGAAAATTGAGACATATTTTTACTGACTGTTTTACTTCTGAATATATTGTTATTACCCTTCTCTTTTTTATTTTCAAAAGACTTCAGGAGCTTTATAACCGTGGTTGAAAAACAGAGAGAAAAAAGAAAAATAATAATGTTTTACCTTCTCCTTATCTTTCCTCCTTTTTTTATATGTGATGCCTTATACATCCTTTCAGAAACAAAATTAAATTTTTATTTAAAACATTTAATAAAATAAGGCAAAAACACTGTATAAATAAATAGTAGTATAATATTTTTTGCATATAATAATGTTAATAATTAATAAGAATTAATGAAAGATTTCCTTTTCAAAATCTTTTTACTAATGTAGGCAATTTTTTGATTTTGTATTTTTTATCTTGCACGGAGAAACATATTGATATTTGATTCATAGCATTTATAAATTAATAATAAATTAATTCTCTGGTGAAAATAGAGCTATTTTTGTTATTGTGTACTGAGATACAGCTGTCTCAAGTTTTGACTCTTTTTCTCTTGCCCCAAAGTTCATTTAATTCTTGTAGTCCTCTTGCACTCTTTCCCTCTCTCTCTGTCTCTGGTGCACACACACATACACATGGATGTATTTAACATATGAATGAACAGTAAATGTTGAAAAAACATGGTGAATGAATAAGAAAGATAATGAAACATAAATATGAGGAGTATGAGAAAGAATAAAGTTATGGGTGGGGACCATGTCATATTCTAAAATCAGAAGGAGATTCCAGATTATCTGAGAAATTAATTTCTACATTGATGGCATTAAAAATCAGTGAATCTGAATGGCCAGAGGTAAGAGAAAATAGTTTTTTAAAAAGAAGACAAATAAAATGAAAAAAAGACTTCTAATAATGGCTGAAAGTGTTAGTTGTTCTGTCTTGGGAGACTCTTTGAGATCCCAGGACCCATGGACTGTAGCCCACCAGGCTCCTCTGTCCATGGAATTCTCCAGATAAGAATAATGTAGTGGTTTGCCATTCCCTTCTCCAGGAAATCTTTCCGATCCAGGAATCAAACCTGGGTCTCCTGCATTGCAGGCAGATTCTTTACCATCTGAGTACCAGGAAAGCCCCAAAATGGTTATTGATGTTGAAAATGCTGGTGTGGTTGCTGTATGGAGAGAGGCTAAGAGAGGATGCTGAGAAATCAATAGCAAGCAGATTATGCTGGGGTTGTGTATCATGTAAGGATTTCCATTTCTACTTTGAGAATACTTGAAATATATTTTCAGGTTATAAACGTGGGAAGACATACATATTTAGTGCACTGTGGAAAATGGCTGACAAGAAGTATCAGGGGCAACAGGGGCTGGATGGGCTACCCTCGTAAATGACTGCTAGAATTGTACCTTCATTCATTCTGTTATGTAGCAACTATTTATCACACACAAGCTGAACCTAAGACTGTTTAGACCTCATAATGGGTTTGCAAATTTTTGCTTTCTCATATCAGTTGTACTTTGACAACTGAGTTGTCAAATGACTTGTCCTTTGAGGCTGAAATGGTACATTTGATAGTTATCTATATTGAATAGTATGAAATTCATAAGGCTTTTTTCTCCTACTGACAAAGTATAAACATTACCGAAAAAGGGTCCATATTAAATGTTTGACATTAGAAAATTACAAAAGGAATTGGAAAATAGATGGCATTTTGACATTTGTGGTGCACTGAAATTTGACCAGTGCCAAGTAGCAAATAACTGTATGACAACTCTACTAAGTGTATAATACTCATTTATTATATGCATGCTTATATGTAAGCATATATGACATATGCTAAGTCACTTCAGTCATGTCCAACTCTGTGCGACCCTGTGGACAGCAGCCCACCAGGCTCTTCTGTCCACAGGATTCTCCAGGCAAGAATACTGGTGGGAGTAATATATCTCCACCTTTTACAATGGAAACCAAAAATATATTTCACAAGAACATTATCTTATGTTACACTGGCAAAGAGGTATAGCTATTTTCTTCTTTATCACAAAATTTAAAGCAGAATACATCTCATATCTAAAAAAAATTACAGAACACTATTCTGAGAACAGATGTTGATGTGACAGTGAAGAGGAAAGTATTTGAAGGACCCTAGGGGGAATAAAAAGTGGAGTTGAAAAAGTACAAGGTATAGGAGGGGCTGGTATTATTATATTTAAAAAATGAAAATAAAAATGGTACAAAAATATGTTTCTCCACCTGAAGATGTGAAGCATCATTATATAGAGATTGTTTCATTATTAGTGTGGGAGTGTGCGTGCTCAGTCATGTCTGACTCTTTGCAACCCCAAGGACTATAGCCTGCCAGGCTCTTCTTCCATGGGATTCTCCAGACAGGAATACTGGAGTGGGTTGTCTTTTCCTTCTCGTGGGGATCTTTCTGATCCAGAGATAGAACTCATGTCTCTTGCATCTCCTGCATTGGCGGGTGGATTCTTTACCAACTGTGTCACATTATTAGTACTGGAATGCAATTTGGTTTTCCTTTGAATGGTCTAAATTTTGTTAGCCATATTTCTTAGGTATTTTAATAGTTTAGTTTCTCTTTACTATGCTTATTTTAAAGTGAAGAGGAAACGTGTCATTGCATAAGTTTCTCACTAATATCACAGTGAAAGTAGGTGGGTCAGATCTTCCAGGCAATTTCTCAGGGAGTCAAGGTCCTCCTGTTATGTGGCTCTGCCAAAGGAGTCCTTTGCTTCTAGTTCAAAGACTTCAAGGGACAGAGCACAGAGTAAACAGGATCCATAAGTGACCCAGGCACCTCTGTTCCCATTCTTTTGCCCAATCTCATTATATAGATCCTCTAAACTACAGGAGAGACTGGAGAATAAGTATTTCTGTGAGTTTAAGAGATAAATGACCATTTAACACTTAGCAGCACCTCTTTCACTCAGTATTTAACAATATTCTATACATAAGCCTTTACCCAGATAATACTGTAAATTTGCTTATTGAAATATCAGTAGAGTTCACATTGTGAAGGACCCCAGTTAAAACAATCTGATACCTTCATCTTCACAACATGTCCTGAGATATCTTCTACTATATTCCCTGTCCAGGCCTTCAGTGTGTATGATATTCAAAACCTACGTAACACTCCATAGTTCTAAATTCACTAGATCTCTTGAATCTTTTCATTTCGTCTCTCATGGAAAGTGTTGAAGATACTTCTTGGGAAAGTAGTAGATCCTGTGTATCAGTTAGAAAAGGAAGAGAAAAAAACACATGCACATATTCAAATGCAGCGAAATTGGAGGCTATTTTCTGGTCACTAAGTGCAAAAACACAGAAAAACAAAACAAGATGGCTGGGATTGCCACATATGAAGAATATGCTTAGCTCTGGAGTAGCTTTCCTTTAGACTTGATAGCTGTTTAAGGTATCTAACACATCTTTCAACATGATAGATCACTAGAACATTAGAAGTATGTTTTGGTCCCCCCTTTTTAAGAGTTTCTTATAATACCTCTGCCTGGATTTGTACATGTAGGCTTTCTCTTTTCTTTTGATTATTATCTCTCTCAAGGCAGCATTCTGTCTGAACTGTTATTAAATTTCAAGAGGATAAGGGCACTCGATCTGAAATGTGTAACTGAGAACAGAATCTATGAGGACTGCACTTTATGTTTTGTGAAATATTAGGCAATGAGATTAGACCCACCTTCTGGTTCAGGTCAGAGCTTAGAAGACTAAGTCTCCTCAAGGTTAAACATATTATTGAAGGTCATGAAAATAAATATCCAGCATATTCCTTGGTGGCTCCGATGGTAAAGAATCTGCCTGCAATATGGGAGGTCCGGGTTCAATCCCTGGCTTGGAAAGACCCTCTGGAGAAGGGAGTGCCAACCCACCACAGTATTCTTGCATGGAGAATTCCAAGAACAGAGGAGCCTGGCAGGCTAACATGGGGTTGCAAATAGTCGGACATGACTGAGCAACTAACAGTTTTCACGTCACATAATCCTAGAATGTATATCTTCACAATCCAAGTCCAGTGACTTCCTTTCCATATCTTGTTCTACAGACATATTTTGTGTAAAAGCTTTTTTTTTTTTTAACTACATTTTGTTTTACATTTATATGTGTATGAATTGAATGTAACTATTAACTTCTAAAAAGATTCAAGCCTTAATGTTTATAAAATAAATAAGCTCATGACAACTGAAAAAGTGTCATTTCTAGAGCAATTCTAACATCCATTACTACTCTTAGTATAATTGAGACTTCCTCTCTTAAGTATTTTGCAAGCAAACATAAATGTGAATGATCTGGAAGCTAATGATAATATCTGTACCCCATTGTTCATTGCAGCACTATTTACACTAGCTAGACCATGGAAGCAACCTAGACGTCCACTGGCAGATGAATGATAAAGAAGTTGTGGTACCTATATACAATGGAATATTACTCAGCTGTACAAAGGGACATATTTGAGTCAGCTCTAATGAGGTGGATAAACCTAGAGCCTATTATATAGAGTGAAATAAGTCAGAGAAAGAAAAACAAATATTGTATACTAATGTATATATATGAAATCTAGAAAGATGGTACTGATGGAATTATCTGTAGGGGAGCAATGGAGACAGAGACATAGAAAACAGACTTATGGACATGGGGTCTGAGAGGAAGAAGAGTGTGGGATATATGGAGAGAGTAACATGGAAACTTACATTACCATATGTAAAATAGATAGACAATGGGAATTTGCTGTATGACTCAGGGAACTCAAACCAGGGCTCTGTAACAACCTAGAGGGGTGGGAGGAAGGTTCAAGAGGGAGGGGATATATGTATACCTATGGCTGATTCATGCTGATGTTTGGGAGAAACCAACAAAATTTTGTAAAGCAATTATCGTTTAATTAAAAAATAAATACATTTTTAAAAAATGTTTGGTATAAACAAAGGTGAACTTACTAGTCAGCCTTAATTAATATCCTTAAATATTTACAGCAAACCTATGAGGGACAGGGGAGCCTGGTGGGCTGCCATCTCTGGTGTCGTACAGAGTCGGACATGACCAAAGCGACTTAGCAGCATGAGATGAATATGTAAGAGAGGAAAAGAAAATGAGAGGAAGAATAAGAATATTTAATTGAAAGTATTGTTAAAATAAATGAATAAAAAACATATATATATATATATAGCTTTCACTATGATTTCTTCAAGTTTATTATTTGTGACTTCTATTTCATTTAAATATTTTGTTTACTAGTTGTTTCTGAAGGGTTTTCATTTTTATATTTAAAATTGACATGCAACTTCTGATACCTGAATTTAAATAACTTCTGAATATTTCTAAACACACGAGATTTGTTCTAATTTCTGAATTTTCCTGAAACCTGTGTTTGGATGTATTCTGAAGAAGAAAAACAGCAGCGGGGTCATATTTTCCTTTAAATATTCAAGTAAGACCTAAAATTATATCTGTGTTTTTTTCAATATGAATCAACATTCTCTCTTTGGATAGCTCCTTTTCACATCAGAATGAAATCCCTTAAAAAGAAAACTTGGTGATTCCATCACCTAATCTGATACAATCTGTATACCAACATTCCAAATTAAAGCCATTCATCTTTTTTCAGATTTTTAAATGTTTCCCTGATCAAGCATAATTTGGGGGCAAAAATTGGATTAAAAATATGCATGTATCCCTAATTCCTCTCCCTTCTATGCTTTATGTAAATTGCTTTATATGTTCTTTTCAGGTTAGCTCTTATTTAATCTTTTATTTCTTCCCTGGTTTCCCCTGTGTTCTTGATTATATAAAAGGTGTAATATTATGGAATTATCAAATGTTATAGGAAGAATTTTATCAGTAGGTTTTGTTTAATTTAACACAGAATTTATAATCTGACTTGACATTTAATGATTTGATGGCCTTTTCAAATTAGTTAGATGATCAAGGTAGAATATTTTCACTTGAATATTGTCAACGTGGACTGCAATACAATATTTATTATTCAGTTGACACTGATAGAGAGTGGTATACAAACAGCCAGGGCCATCCATGTGATTAGAGTCTAACATTAAGCATATAACCTTAGTAAGGGCTTCCCTAGTGGCTCAGCAGTAAAGAATTTGCCTGCAATGCAGGAGCCACGGGTTTGATCTCTGGGTTGGGAAGATCCCCTGGAGGAGGGCATGACAACCCACTCCAGTATTCTTGCCTGGAGAATCCCATGGACAGAGGAGCCTGGCAGGCTACAGTCCATAGGGTCGCAAAGAGTCAGACACTACTGAAGTGACTTAGCATGAAGGCAACCTTAGTAAACATAATCATCATAAGCATAGGTTGTTTTGATTGATCTGAAGGAGATTTGTAGAATTGTGAAAAAATGAAATGAATAAAATTAACTGAATAGTGACCCAATTATAGAAATAAAACTATGAGATCAAGATGTTCTGAAAACCAAAAGAGAAGTTTTCATGAGGAAAGATAATTGTTACAAATAATGGTGAACTGTCAAACTTCATGAGATTTAAATGAATACCCTTTGGTGTGAAAAACTGGAGGTCACTGGTAACAAGAGAGAGTGGATATTTTATTGGAACATTGCTGCTGCTGCTAAGTCACTTCAGTCGTGTCCAACTCTGTGTGACCCCATAGATGGCAGCCCACCAGGCTCCCCCATCCCTGGGATTCTCCAGGCAAGAACACTGGAGTGGGTTGCCATTTCCTTCTCCAATGCATGAAAGTGGAAAGTGAAAGTGAAGTCGCTCAGTCGTGTCTGACCCTCAGCAACCCCATGGACTGCAGCCCACCAGGCTCCTCCATCCATGGGATTTTCCAGGCAAGGGTACTGGAGTGGGGTGCCATTGCATTAGATGTAGACTAAAGAGAGACAGGAAGAGAATTGCAGTTTCCCATATGGGTGGATTTAAAGCAATGAAAATAACAGATAAAATACAAATCAACTACAAAAACAAATCATCATCTTATAAACACTGAGGGAGAGAAATGAGGATCGAAAAAAAAGATACTTTTTTAATTTTGGGGAGCCATGCCCAGTGGCACGTTTGATCTTAGTTCCCAGACCAGGTATTGAACATTCAGCCCCTGCAGTGAAAATGCAGTCTTACCACTAGACTGCCAGGGATGTTCCAAGATGATTTTTTAATAGAAATTTATTTATTTTAATTGGAGGCTAATTACTTTACAATATTGTATCGGTTTTGCCATATATCAACATGAATCTGCCATGGGTGTACACATGTTCCCCATCCTGAACCCCCCTCCCACCTCCATCCCCATACTATCCCTCTGGGTCATCCCAGTGCACCAGCCCCAAGCATCCTGTATCCTGCATCAAACCTGGACTGGTGATTCATTTCATATATGATATTATACATGTTTCAATGCCATTCTCCCAAATCATCCCACCCTCTCCCTCTCCCACAGAGTCCAAAAGACTGTTCTATACATCAGTGTCTCTTTTGCTGTCTTGCATACAGGGTTATCGTTACCACCAAGATTATTTTAAATGAGATGCTGTAAATAGAAAGGTACTCAGAATATCATATTGAACCACTAATATAAGTATAGATAGCTGAAAAGAAAGATGGAAAAAAATAAAATGAAACTAACCAAAAGCAAGCTGATTTGGCTCTAGTAAAGTAATATGACTACTGAGCAGGTTTGCTTGTCTGACATACAGCAAGCCAAACACTGAGGTACTGAGGTTTGCAGCAGTGAAAAGTTCATCATTCATAAAGCAGCCAAGAAAGGAAACCAGAAAACAGATCTGTTGATCTTGAAGATGAGGTGCTTGGGATATTTATGGGTGAAAAGTACAGGGTGGTAAGAGAGGCAAGGGAAGATGACTGGAGGCAGAAGAAAGGTGAGGTAATTGCTTCCCTGTGTGGGTGCTTCTTCATGGGACATACGCTCAGAATATAGTTCTATTAGGTTTTGATCCGGGGAAGGCAATGGCAACCCACTCCAGTATTCTTGTCTGGAAAATCCCATGGACGGAGAGGCCTGGTGGGCTGCAGTCCATGGGGTCGCTAGGAGTCAGACACGACTGAGCGACTTCACTTTCACTTTTCACTTTCATGCATTGGAGAAGGAAATGGCAACCCACTCCCGTGTTCTTGCCTGGAGAATCCCAGGGACAGGGGAGCCTGGTGGGCTGCCATCTATGGGGTCGCACAAAGTCGGACACGACTGAAGCGACTTGGCAGCAGCAGCAGCAGGTTTCGATCAGTTTTGTTGTGTTACAAACTGAGGGATTTTTAACAAGCTGTTTCCTTCTCTGTTGTTCTGTAAGGCAAGCTCAAGAATTTCTCTTAGTCACAAATTTCTGTTAATCCTATGGGCTGTGTTTTCGGGATGAGTTTTTTTTAACTCTATGGGACACAGTTTCAATATCTAAAAATATATATTTGTTGTTTAGTTGCTCAGTCATGTCCGACTCTTTAGTAACACCATGGACTGTAGCCCACCAGGCTTCTCTGTCCATGGAATTATCCAGGCAAGAATCTTTTTGATCATCCAGGGAATCTTCTTGACCCAGAGATGGAACCCGAGTCTTCTGCATCTCCTGTATTGACAAGCTGATTCTTTACCACTGAGTCACCTGAGATAACATATCTAATTATGCAAGAAAAATTAAGAGAACTAGGAGAAATACAAACTCACACAAACTACCGTGAGACGTTAATAAATCACATTCAGTAAGTTGTAGTGTATGTAAACTGACAACCAAAAACATGTACATTTGGTAAATGTGATTCACACGATCGATCTAAAGGATGCATGTTAAACATTACATCGGAAGAGCTTGATACATATTCACTGAAGTGTGTATGGAACAATTCACAAAGTGACCATTCTTTAGCCCATAATATAAGCCTTAACAAATAATTACCAAAAGTTAGGCTGAAATAATGAAAATGTGTTCTCTTACCAGACTGGGTTTAAGTGAGAAATCAAGACTAAACAGAGAATTATTATCCCCATTCAAACCCCTGATGAGTATTTCCTGAATGACTTTATGAAATAAGATCCTGTAACAGTATTTCATGTACAGTATTATGATGATACGTTTGAAATTTTAGATAAAGTTGAAGTCAGTGAAAAAAACTAATAAAATAGAAAACAGATATAGCCTCATATTTATTGAAGAAATTAAATTTTTAATTGAAACTATTTCCACAAAGGAAACTTCAGGCCCTGTTGAATATACTATCACATGCATTTAAGAAAGAGCAACATGATAACACAAAATTTACAAGGACACAAAAAATTAACAGAAACTTTGTTTTACAAAGCCAGCATTATCATAGTAGTAATATTTAATAAGGTCATTACAAAAAAAAAGTAATTTTAGGTCAAATTACATCATTTTTGGGTCCTTGCTATTTATTTCCAGAAATATCATGCTATCAGTATTTTTTTTTGTTAGGCATAGCTTTTTAATTTATTCATAATGCCAGCCTATGCACTGTAATTGATGGCCTAATTACAATGACTTTTGCCATCATAGACCTTTCAATGAAATATGGAAACACAAGAAACTATCTGGACATAGTATGATTTTTTTCTGTTACCTGAAAAATGTGAATCATTTTTGATGATTGTGAATCATGTGGTTAACATGGGGTTACAAAAAATATTTTGGTAACTTATCAGTGTTGAATTTTATGAAATTCAATTATCCTTGAATTTTAGATGCAATTATATTATAAATGAAGATTTTTTTTTTTCCTGAAACGATTCTTAAGTACAAATTAGTTACAGCAAGGATTCTGTTTTACAGCTCATTACAATCTGCTCAGCTCACTTCCTGAAGAAGTGCATAAGCTGTTGCTCTAAAGATACACACCTGGAAATTCTTGTTTGCTATAATAGATACACAAAAGTGTCATAAACCAACAGTGCTGAAAATCATTACAGTGTAGGATCCTGTGCTTTTGTCACCTATAATTAAATTGATGCCTGTCATTTGTTTAATTACTGCATTTAAAACATTTGTAGTGGGTTCGGAGCTTCATATCATTCTATCCTTTTACTTTTCTGATTTCACATAATAATAATACTACTAGTAATAAGCTGGTCTATTCAATGTTGGTATATTTAGAAAGAAAAATTGAAATGCAGGTAAATTAATTTACTCACTAGAGTGGATCTTAAAGCAATAACTAAACATAAAAAGGTCTGACATATAGATTTTAAATAAATGTAAATAATATCTATTTATGTTCATTCCAAGAATATGTCAAACTCTTTATTTGTCCACACATTTACCAAATAAACAAATAAATAAAATAGCAAACAAAATAATACGAATTTGGAAGACTAGGCAGGATACTGGATGCTTGGGGCTGGTGCACTGGGATGACCCAGCAGGATGGGACGGGGAGGGAGGTTGGAGGGGGGTTCAGGATGGAGAACATGTGTACACCCGTGGTGGGTTCTTGTTGATGTATGGCAAAATCAATACAATATTGTAAAGTAATCATCCTCCAATTAAAATAAATAAAATAAGCAAAATGAATTAACCAGTTTGATGTTATGAATCCATTTTTTTTATTACTCTCATAATTACAACTGAATTTGGAAGTCAATGTCTAAACAGCAAGCAGTAATAGTAGTAGCATATAATGTTATGCAGTTGTATATTTTCTAAGAATATAATTTTATATATCCCCTCATTTTATTATCATTAGAAAAATACAAGGAGTTAACCTAATATATAGAGCAAAAGTTCTCTAATATTTCTTTGAGTATCCCACCATGGAACACTAGAGCAATATAAATCATACCTTATATAATATTTATTACTTATATAAAGTGATAAATATGGATTTTTAAATTATGCAATACTTACCATTCGTAAAAGGGAGACGCCAAACCTGAAGCTCATATACAGCACATGTTTAAAAATTCAAGTCTGAGATAAAAGTAAAAGAAAAATATGTGACCTTATATACACACCCACACACATACACATACACAGGGCACAGTATTTAATTTCAGTTTTGTTGTGAGAATCCTTCACAGATCAGAAGGTATGGGGAGGACTTAGTTTATATCAATCATGGGACAGGGTATGTGAGAAATAGGGCTGAAATTTGAAGTTTAACAAACTTTGTTTAGAAAATTAGGGTGTAGTAAGAGAGTGGGGGAAATGAATTGGGGATAAGATCTGGAAAAATCACCATGCAGGATATTTAGTACTTAATGATATTTTATAAGAGTATGTCCTGACTTCTCTATGTGTGCTGAGATTGTGCTTAAAGAAATTTTAACTAGATAATGCTTAATATTTTCTCTCTTCCTCTATTTAAGTTTTATTATATAAAAGTATATCATCATGGGCTTCCCTCATGGCTTAGACAGTAAAGAATCTGCAATGCAGGAGACTGGGTTTGATTCCTGGATTGGCAAGGTCCCTTGGAGAAGGGAATCACTATCCATTCCAGAATTCTTGACTGGAGAATTCCATGAACAAAGGAGCCTGGTGATTTACACTCCATGAGGTCACAGAGAGTCGAACACGATTGAGTGACTAACACTTTCCTTTCATATCATCATATTTATATCATATATGTGTGCAGGTAATATATCTATATTCCAATAAATTTCCTACTCTGTTAAAGTGAATGAATAAAATTTCTTTACCCAGTAATTCCTAGTGTGTGTGTTAGTTATTCAGCCATACCCAACTCTTTGCAAACCTATGGACTATAATTGGCCAGGCTCCTCTGCCCATGGAATTCTCCAGGCAAGAATGCTGGAACTGATAGCCATTCCATTCTCCAGGGGATCTTCCCAACTAAGGCAATGAACTTGGGTTTTCTGAACTGCAGGCAGATTCTTTACCATCTGAGGCACCAAGGAAGCCTACAAACCTAGATAAATCTAGACAGCATATTGAAAAGCAGAGACATCACTTTGCCAACAAAAATCTATACAGTCAAAGTTATGGGTTTTCCAGTACACAAATATGGATATGAGAGTTGGACCATAAAGGTGAGCACCAAAGAATTGATACTATCCAACTGTGGTGTTGGAGAAGACTCTCGAGAATCCCTTGGACAACAAGGAGATCAAACTAGTACATCCTAAAGGAAATTAACCCTGAATATTTATTGGAAGGTCTGATACAGAAGCTGCAGCTGAAGCTCCAGTTCTTTGGACACCTCATGCAAAGAGCCAATTCATTGGAAAAGACCCTGATGCTGGGGAAGATTAAGGGCAGAAAGAAAAGGGGATGACAGAACAGAGACGGTTGGATGGCATGGTCAACTCAATGAGCATGAGTTTGAGCAAACTCCAGGAGATGGTGAAGGACAGGGAAGCCTGGCATACTGCAGTCCATGGGGTCACAGAGAATTAGCCACTGAACAACATCAAATAGTTCCTAGTCAGTGACCAAGATTTTGAAGCCCTTGGTAAAGTGCTATCTCTATTTGTTTTATTTTTTTAACTTAAAAAATGGAATATGGTTGATTTACAACACTGTATTAATTTCAGGTGTACAGTAAAATGAATCAGCTATATGCATATATTGTTGCACACATTTTTAGATTCTTTTCACGTATAGGTCATTATGGAGTATTGAGTAGAGTTTCCTGTGCTATACCATAAGTTCATACTGTGTATGCTCACTCAGTCATTCCCACTCTTTGTGAGCCCATGGACTCTAGCCTGCCAGGTTCCTCTGCCTGTAGAATTTTTCAGGCAAGAATACTGGAGTGGGTTGCCAATTTCCTTCTCCAGGAGACCTTCCCAACCCAGGTATCAGACCTGTGTCTCCTGCATCTCCTGCAATGGCAGGTGGATATTTTACCATAAAGCCAGCTGGGAAGCACAAGCTCTTATTTAGTTAACTATTTTGTATATATTAGTGTTTCTTAAAGGAAGTCTCCTACCCAGATATTTTTGGGAAAATATCCATGGAAGAAAGGTATCTTGGCTTCTGTGTCTCCCCACTTTGACTTCAACACATAGATTACATTAGATTTATTCAATCAGTTTGGTTGGATTGAATAAAGCCAATTTTCTTTCTAAAATAATAAAATAAACTTCAGGTATGAAAACATTGAAAATGTTCCTAAAAAAGGACACCTATAATTAATTTTTCAGTTACTGACTGATCTTGTTTGCCAAAATTAACCAAATTTGTAAATGGTTATGATTTTAATATTCTACTGGATTTCATTTTCTAATATTTGATGTAAGATTTTAGGATCTGTTCTTTTTTTAACTGACACTTTTCAATTCTGTGATATTCTTGCCTAAATATAGTTTTAGGTTATACTAGTGTTGCATAATATTATCTTTTTGAATAGCATTCTTTGAAATATAATACTGTGTATAATATAATTAATTAGCTGTTACTTGTTGGTTTATTAGAATTCACCCATAGAACTCTTGTGGCCTAATTATAGCTTGGGCGTAGACATTTTTTTTCCAACTACATAAATGTTTGTCTTTAACTCTAGATTGATTCATTTTTCCTCAAAATCTGGTAGAAATATTTACTAATTTCTATTATAGTAGACCTTATGATTATATGGAAGTGAGAAATAGATTTAAGGGACTAGATCTGATAGATAGAGTGCCTGATGAATTATAGACTGTTCATCACATGGTACAGGAGACAGGGAACAAGACCATCCCCATGGAAAAGAAATGCAAAAAAGCAAAATGGCTGTCAGGGAAGCCTTACAAATAGCTGTGAAAAAAACAGAAGTGAAAAGCAAAGGAGGAAAGGAAAGATTTAAGCATCTGAATACAGAGTTACAAAGAATAGCAAGGAGAGATAAGAAAGCCTTCCTCAGCGATCATTGCAAAAAAATAGAGGAAAACAACAGAATGGGAAAGACTAGAGATCTCTTCAAGAAAATTAGAGATACCAAGGGAACATTTCATGCAAAGATGGGCTCAATAAAGGACAGAAATGGTATGGACCTAACAGAAGCAGAAGATATTAAGAAGAGGTGGCAAGAATACACTGAAGAACTGTACAAAAAAGATCTTCATGACCAAGATAATCAGGATGGTGTGATCACTCACCTAGAGCCAGACATCCTGGAAGTGAAGTCAAGTGGGCCTTAGAAAGCATCACTACGAACAAAGCTAGTGGAGGTGATGGAATTCCACTGCAGCTATTTCAAAACCTGAAAGATAATGCTGTGAAAGTGCTGCACTCAATATGCCAGCAAATTTGGAAAACTCAGCAGTGGCCACAGGACTGGAAAAGGTCAGTTTTCATTACAATCCCAAAGAAAGGCAGTGGCAAGGAATGCTCAAACTACCACACAATTGCACTGATCTCACACGCTAGTAAAGTAATGGTCAAAATTCTCCAAGCCAGTCTTCAGCAATATGTGAACCGTGAACTTCCTGATGTTCAAGCTGGTTTTAGAAAAGGCAGAGGAACCAGAGATCAAATTGCCAACATCTGCTGGATCATGGAAAAAGTAAGAGAGTTCCATAAAAACATCTATTTCTGCTTTATTGGCTATGCCAAAGCCTTTGACTGTGTGGATCACAATAAACTGTGGAAAATTCTGAAAGAGATGGGAATACCAGACCACCTGACCTGCCTCTTGAGAAACCTATATGCAGGTCAGGAAGCAAAAGTTAGAACTGGACATGGAAAAACAGACTGGTTCCAAATAGGAAAAGGAGTACGTCAAGGCTGTATACTGTCACCCTGCTTATTTAACTTCTATGCAGAGTACATCATGAGAAGTGCTGGGCTGGAAGAAGCACAAGCTGGAATCAGGATTGTCGGGAGAAATAACAGTAACCTCAAATATGCAGATGACACCACCCTTATGACAGAAAGTGAAGAGGAACTAAAAAGCCTCTTGATGAAAGTGAAAGTGGAGAGTGAAAAAGTTGGCTTAAAGCTCAACATTCAGAAAACGAAGATCACGGTATCTGGTCCCATCACTTCATGGCAAATAGAAGGGGAAACAGTGGAAACAGTGTTAGACTTTAGTTCTTTGGGCTCCAAAATCACTGCAGATGGTGATTGCAGCCATGAAAGTGAAAGATGCTCACTCCTTGGAAGAAAAGTTATGACCAACCTAGATAGCGTATTGAAAAGCAGAGACATTACTTTGCCAACAAAGGTCTGTCTAGTCAAGGCTATGGTTTTTCCAGTGGTCATGTATGGATGTGAGAGTTGGACTGTGAAGAAAGCTGAGCACTGAAGAATTGATGCTTTTGAACTGTGGTGTTGGAGAAGACTCTTGAGAGTCCCTTGGACTGCAAGGAGATCCAACCAGTCCATTCTGAAGGAGATCAGTCCTGGGTATTCTTTGAAAGGAATGATGCTAAAGCTGAAACTCCAGTACTTTGGCCACCTCATGGGAAGCATTGACTCATTGGAAAAGACTCTTATGCTGGGAGGACTTGGGGGGGGAAGGGGACGACAGAGGATGAGATGGCTGGATGGCATCACTGACTCGATGGGCATGAGTCTCAGTGAACTCCAGGAGTTGGTGATGGACAGTGAGCCATGGCATGCTGTGATTCATGGGGTTGCAAAGAGTTGGACACGACTGAGTGACTGAACTGAACTGAACTGATTATAGTAGTCCAGAGGTCAGCAATTGTTTTCTATAAAGTTTCAGACAATAAATATTTCAGGCTTTCTGGGATTACTATCTCTGTTGTAACTACTCAAATCTACTCTTATAACACAAAAAGTAGCTGTAGATGAATAATAACAGGTGTGAAGCAAAATAACTTATTTGTCAAAAACATGCCAGTAAAACAGATTTTGACTGTGGGTCATAATACACCTACCTCTATACTAGATATGTTATGCATTCATAATGGTGTTCATATGTGCTGCTCTGATATTCAAATTAATTCAGTTTTAAACATCCTTCATTTTTTCTATCATTGCTAGTTTTTTACATTTCAGACTGTACCCACGAAAAAAATACCTAGTAGATATTTGACTCTCTATATATACTACAGTCAAAAGCTATGTTTTTTCCAGTGGTCATGCGTGGGCATGATAATTGAACCATAAAGAACTGAGCACTTATGAATTGACACTTTTGAATGGGAAGATCAAACTAGTCAATCTTAAAGGACATCAACCCTGAATATTGATTGGAAAAACTGATGCTGAGGCTGAAGCTCCAATACTTTGTCCACCTGATGTGAAGAGCCAACTCACTGGAAAAGATCCTGATGCTGGGAAAGATTGAAGGGAAAGAGAACAGGGGGAAGCAGAAAATAAAGATAAATGGTTAGATGGCACCACTGATTCAGTGGACATGAATTTGAGCAAAGTACGAGATAAAGTGAAGGACAGAGCAGCCCGTGGTGTCACAGAGTTGAACGGTACTTAGTGACTGAACAACAATGGCAAAGAAATTTGTTTGCATTATACATATGTGTATCTGGAAGCCACAGATCCCATGAAATCTCTTGGGTTGATGCCAAATCAGGGTTGTTGAAGGAGGAATTCATGTCAGGGATGTCTTATTTGGCCATTTTGCTGAGGTCATTCTCAAAAGTTTGTTGTTTTTTTTTATAGAGAGAAGAATATAAAATTAGAGAGTAGAAGTAAGAACATAAGATTAGAGAAGTATATGATATTATAAGTGTGAAAGAGTGGGATGAAAGAGTGGTTTGAACAGATAGTAAACCTGAGATATTTTAACCTGAGGCTCCCCTTTTTTCAGGCAGGCTCCTTAAGGAAGGACTGAAGTGACCAAAGTGTTAGTCATTCAGTTGTGTCTGGCTCTTTGTGACCCAATGGACTGCAGCTCACCAGGCTCCTCTGTCCATGGAATTCTCCAGGCAAGAATATTAGAGTGGGTAGCCATTCCCTTCTTCAGGGGATCTTCCTAGATTAGGCTAAGAGTATGCCGAAGCCAAATGATCAACAGTAACAAGCAGTTTAGCTAATTAATTATGAGACAAAGAATGAGGATAGGAAAAGTCTGTGTTTGGTATTGTAAAAAACTAACAGATCCTTGTTTGCTGTTCAGTAGCTAACTTGTGTCTGACTCTGCAACCCCTTTGACTAAAGCATGCCAGGCTTCCATGTCCTTCACTGTTATCCAAGAGTTTGCTTAAATTCATTTCCATTGACTCGATGATGTTATCTAACCATCTCATCCTCTGCAAACCTCTTCTCTTTTTGCTTGAATCTTTCCCAGAATCAGGGTCTTTCCCAGTGAGTCCGCTCTGCCCATCATGTGGGCAAACATTGGAGTTTCAGCTTCAGCATCAGTCACTCCAATGAATATTCAGTTTGATTTCCTTTAGGATTGACTCGTTTGATCTCCTTGCTGTCCAGGACACTCAAGAGTCTTCTACAGCACCACACTTTGAAAGCGTCAATTCTTCAGCATTCAGCCTTCTGTAAGGTCCAACTCTCACATCCATACATGACTACTGGAAAAACCACAGCTTTGACTATATGAACTTTTGTTGACAAAGTGATGTCTTTGCATTTTAATATACTATCTAGATTGGTCACAACTTTCCTCCCAAGGAGCAAGTGTCTTTTAATTTCATGGTTGCAGTCACTGTCCACAGTGATGTTGCTGCTGCTGCTGCTAAGTCACTTCAGTCGTGTCCAACTCTGTGTGACCCCATAAACGGCAGCCCACCAGGCTCCCCTGTCCCTGGGATTCTCCAGGCAAGAACACTGGAGTGGGCTGCCTTTTTCACAGTGAAAAGTGAAAGTGAAGTCACTCAGTCGTGTCCGACCCTCAGAGACCCCATGGACTGCAGCCTACCAGGCTCCTCCATCCATAGGATTTTCCAGGCAGGAGTACTGGAGTAGGGTGCCATTGCCTTCTCCGACAGTGATGTTGGAACCCAAGAAAATAAAGTCTGACTGCTTCTACTTTTTTCCCTTTTATTTGTCATGAAGTGATGGGACTGGATGCCATGATCTTAGATTTTGGAATGTTGGGTTTTAAGCCAGCTTTTTCATTCTCCCTTTTACCCTCATCAAGAGGCTCTTTAATTCCTCTTTGCTTTCTGCCATAACGGTGGTATCATCTGCATATCTGAAGTTATTGATATTTCTCCTGTCAATCTTGATTCCAGCTTGTGATTCATCCAGCCTGGCATTTCAGATGATATACTCTGCATATAAGTTAAATAAGCAGGTGATAATATCCAGGCTTGTTGTTCTCCTTTCCCAGTTTGGAACCAGTCCATAGTTCCGTGTCTGGTTCTAACAGTTGCTTCTTGACCTGCAAACAGGTATCTCAGGAGATAGGTAAGGTGATCTGGTGTTCCCATTTCTTTCAGAATTTTCCAGTTTGTTGTCACCCACACAAAGGGTTCAGCATAGTCAGTGAAACAGAAATAGATACTTTTTCTTGAATTTCCTTGCTTTCCCATGATCCAACAAATTTTGGCAATTTTATCTCTGGTTCCTCCGCCTTTTCCAACTCCAGTTTTAACATCTAGTAGTTCTCGGTTCACATAGTGCTGTAGCCAAGCCTGAAGGATTTTGACCATACCCTTACTAGCATGTAAAATTAACATAACTGCCTGGTGTTTGAACATTCTTTGGCACTACCCTTCTTTGGGATTGGAATGAAAACTTACTTTTTCCAGTCCTCTGGCCACTGCTGAATTTTCCAAAATTTGCTGACATATTGAACACAGCACTTTCACAGCATCATCTTTTATTTATTTATTTTTTGTAATTTTTGGCGTGCCCATTTATTCAACATATTGGGTAACTGTATCATATAAATGCACCATACAGGAATATCAAGTTTTTTAAAAAAACAACAGTGAGTATTTAAGAAGGTTTGTGACCTCAGTGCTTCAAAGTCATGATCATCACCACACAATCTGGAAAAAATTCTGTACCATGTATGAACAATAATTTCCAATATGATTCAAAAAAAAACTTATGTTTTAAGCATTTTCTTTTTTCTTTCTGTACAATTAAAAATAAAATAAACATGGGTACAGTTTTTACAAATATTTTGTTTATTTTAATGAAGCTGGTACAGACACTGTCCATTTAAAACCCATATCCCAGGCCAAAAAGTACAAATAAAGTCAAAAAGAGCATTGTTCTGTTGTATACACTTCTGCATGAATAACTTTAACTGATAATGAAAATTAGATCTTTTCTGGGATCTTCTGACAAGATTTTTCTTTCATCATAAAATGCTTTCTCTTCAGTGAAGCCATCTTCGGAGTTAGTCATTATTCTCTGTCATTTTGACTCCAACTGGATATTCCTCTTCTTTTGGTCCAGACCCTCAGATTTTAAAACTAAACCGTTGAATGACCCCGTTTGTTCCTGATAAACTTCAATCACATCTTCTTCCTCCATTCCCAGTTCTTTTGGAGTGTGATTATCAGTAATTCTCTGACCTTCAAAGAGAAACCTGAGTGAATTCATGGGAACTCCCTGTCTTTGACAGTATGAGTCTTTGAGTTTCTTGAGATGTGTCCTCATTTTCACTTTGAAGTGAATCTCACTGCTATCCTGTCCAATGACTTTGAGTTTAATATATTCTCCTTCCTTCTTATCCCCCAAGTCTTCAGTTGAAGGTTTTGCTTCCTGGTCAGACATGGTGACGGTGATTTCCCTGGTGTCTCCGCACACCAGCGGCCTCAGATAGGTAGAACCTCGCTCTGGGGTTTACAAATCTGTCTCACAACACCGCCACAGCATCATCTTTTAGGATTTCAAATAGCTCAGCTGGAATTATGTCCACTGGCTTTGTTTGTAGCAGTGCTTCTGAATGTCCACTTGGCTTCACACTCCAGGATGTCTTGCTCTAGGTGAGTGATGTCACCATCAAGGTTATCCTGGTCATTGACTTTTTTTTTTTTTTTTTGTATATTTCTTCTGTGTATTCTTGCCACATCTTTTTAGTCTCTTCTTAGGTCTAAACCCTTTCTGTCCTTTATGTTGCCCTTAATGGGATGAAATATTCCCTTGATATCTCCAATTTTCTTGCAGAGATCTCTAGTCTTTCCCATTCTATTGTTTTCCTCTACTTCTTTGCACTGTTCTTTGAAGAAGGCTTTCTTATCTTTTCTTGCTATTCTCTGGAACTCTGAATTCAGTTGGGTATATAGCTCATACCACAGATACCTCAATCCAATAGAGGTAGAGACTAGAAGGGGGATCTCTCATACCTTGAGACAGTAGCAAAGCTTAACTGGAAGAAGAGACTTCTTTCCTGGCAAGGATTTATCCAATTGAAAATTTATGGACTCTCTTTACTACAGGCCTCCCTCCTTCCTCTATCCCTCTGTAAAACTGTTCTCCTTCCCTTGAAGTGTAGGACTTGCATGTGGTACTTCATAGTTGTGGATCATGAATTGCAATTCTCTGCTGATTCCAAATCGGTTAAGGCAATGGCAACCCACTCCAGTACTCTTGCCTGGAAAATCCCAGGGATGGGGAAGCCTAGTGGGCTGCCATCTATGGGGTCGCACAGAGTCAGACACAACTGAAGCGACTTAGCAGCAGCAGCAGCAGCTGATTCCAAATAAACCCATCCTTGTTGAAGAAATATATCAGGCAGTCTATTTGTTTTAGGTCAACTGTATAATCATAGGTAAACAAGGGATCATCCATGAATCTTGTCAAAGTTACATAGGAATGCTGGTTATTGTAGTAACCCATTTTCTGGGGCACTAAAGGTGGGGAGATTTCTTAACCTTCACTATTTTCTAGGATCACAGTGTTCAGATAAAGTTAAACATTTTCAGTACAATACAAAATATTCTTTACTCATTAGGAGCTAATCTTAAAATTAATTTTGAGGCCAAGGCCTTCTTAAATGTGAGTTGTAATATAGTCATAAAATATTCAAAATTTGATATATAAATTTCTATAGTTGATTTTTATTTATATCAACAGATACATATGTAGCATCTTCAACAACTCTTAAGGACACTAACCTATTCCTTAAAGAACTGCTTATTTCATATTTCATATTTGAGCTACATTCTGGGTTCCTATAATCAAAATTTTAGTTTATTTTTAGGGAAACCATCTTATTGTAGTTTTACTTATCCTAGAGAAAGGGATAGTTCCATTTGTTATTGATGAATATGAAGTATTTAGCCAATGAACACACCATGCCATGTCTGCCATGATGTTCAGTGTTCCATTTACATTTAAATGGGCTTCCATGGTGGCTCAGATGATAAAGAATCCACTTGCAATGTGTGATACCAGGGTTCTATCCCTGGGTTGGGAAGATCCCTGGAGAAGGGACTGGCTACCCACTCCAATATTCTTGCCTAGAAAATTCCATGGACAGAGGACCCTGGTGGGCTATAGTCAATGGGGTCACAAACAATCAGACACCACTGAATGACTTTCACTTCACTTTATATTTAAATAACAAGGATTTGGGACATTTTAAAATAGTAAATACTGTGAAGTGAAGTCGCTCAGTCGTGTCCAACTCTTTGCAACCTCATGGACTGTAGCGTACCAGGCTTCTTGTCCATGGGATTTTCCAGGCAAGAATACTGGAGTGAGTTGCCATTTCCTTAACTGTAGCTAAGTCAATTTCTTTGAATTATCTTAAAAATTATCAATCTTTTTTAGTTTTATATTCTGCTTTCTTCTTTGTTCTAAATAAAAACCTAATTTGTAAGGAAACTTTATCACGTCTTCTCAGGATTCTATGGTCAATTATCCCTTGAAATGTGCTATTTGTTATCAAACAGTTATGATATCACTAATTAAGACATTTAGAATCTATATTTTTTCTCATCATATCAAATGTTGACACATTTTATTTCTTTCAATTTAATCCCATCCAGAACACAAAAATATAGAAATGTTCATCTTCATATTGCAGATGAGAAAACCCTGTAAAGGAACTGAAGTACCTGATTAGGGACATAATTAAATATTAAGCTTATGTCTTTTGGAAAGGAATGTAGGTATGTTATCCATAGAAATTGTTAAAAACATATATGATGCATTTTTGTTCAGTGTGATGTAATAAATAAGTCAATGATTCTATATAGACTGCTTATACCTAACTGTAAAAGTTCAATGAGAATTCTCAGCATGGTTTTAAAAAATAAGATCTGTCAAAAAGATCAATTATACACATGGAATGTGCTAGGTATTTGAGAGTTGCAGGATTGAACAGGATCATGTCTCTGTGTCTTGGCAGTTCATGAGCAAGTAAGAGAAGCTGAAATGTATAAGGTGATTTTGGTACAAAAAGATATTTATTATAAGCCTAACATATGGAAGAGTCTGTATCCGTTATCTTATTTGATCAAGGTATCGTGGCATCTGGTCCCATCATTTCATGGAAAATAGATGGAAAAACAGTGGAAATAGTGACAAGCTTCATTTTTGGGGGCTCCCAAAATCAATGCAGATGGTGACTATAGCCATGAAATTAAAAGACTCTTGCTCCTTGGAATAAAAGTTATGACCAAACTAGATAGCATATTAAAAAGCAGAGACATTATAATTTGCCATCAAAGCTCAGTGTAGTCAAAGCTATGCTTTTTCCAGTAGTCATGTATAGATGTAAGAGTTGGACTACAAAGAAAGCTGAGTGCCAAAGAGTTGATGGTTTTGAACTGTGGTGTTGAAGAAGACTCTTAAGAGTCCCTTGGACAGCAAGGAGATCAAAACAGTCTATCCTAAAGGAAATCAGTCCTGAATATTTATTGGAAGGACTGATGCTGAAGCTGAAACTCCAATGCTTTGGCCACCTGATGTGAAGAACTGACTCATTTAAAAAGACCCTGATTTGGGAAAGATTGAAGGTGGGAGGAGGAGGGAATGACAGAGAATGAGATAGTTGGATGGCATCACTGACTCAATGGACATGAGTTTGCGTAAACTCCGGGAGTTGGTGATGGACAGGACAGGGAGGCCTGGCGTGCTACAGTCCATGGGGTCGCAAAGAGTCAGACATGACTGAGTGACTGAACTGAACTGTATAAAAAATGGAGCATAAACTTTTATTATTTTAAATTTATATGTTAGGACACCAATTTTCAGATTCGTGAAATTAATTGCTAGGTTATACATTAACAGAATGTGTAGTTCAGTTTAGTTTGTTGTGATCCACACAGTCAATGACTTTGGCATAGTCAATAAAACAGATGCAGATGTTTTTCTGGAACTCTCTTGCTTTTTCTATGATCCAATGGATGTTTTCAATTTAACTTCTGGTTCCTCTGCCTTTTCTAAATGCATCTTGAACATCAGGAAGTTCTAGGTTCACGTAATGTTGAAGCCTGGCTTGAAGAAATTTGCTGGCATGTGCTGTAAATTATGTACATTTGCTAGCACATTACTTTGCTAGCATGTGCTGCTGCTGCTGCTGTCACTTCAGTCGTGTCTGGCTCTGTGCCACCCCATAGATGGCAGCCCACCAGGCTCCCCCGTCCCTGGGATTCTCCAGGCAAGAACACTGGAGTGGGTTGCCATTTCATCCTCCAGTGCATGAAAGTGAAAAGTGAAAGTGAAGTCGCTCAGTCGTGTCCGACTCTTAGCGACCCCATGGACTGCAGCCCACCAGGCTCCTCCATCCATGGGATTTTCCAGGCAAGAGTACTGGAGTGGGCTGCCATTGCCTTCTCTGTTGCTAGCATGTGAAATGAGGGCAATTGTGCAGTAGTTTGAACATTCTTTGGTATTGCCTTTCTTTGGGATTGGAATGAAAACTGACATTTTCCAGTCCTGTGGCCACTGTTGTGTTTTCCAAATTTCCTGGCATATTATGAGTGCAGCACTTTAACAGCATCATATTTTAGGATTTGGAATAGCTCAAGTGGAATTCCATCACGTGCACTAGCTTTGTTCCTAGTGATGCTTCTTAAGGCCCACTTGACTTCACAGTCCAGGATGTCTGGCTCTAGGTGAGACAGAATGTGTAGCATCATCCAAATCCACTGTTGCTGAATTCCAGTGCTCTCTACAATGCTGAATGTCATCCTGCACAGATTCTCAAGATGTGACAATCATTTTTCTATCATCATGCTCACCTGGGTGTGTAGGTTACTCATTTTACATATAGTTAGTAACTGAAATTATACGTTTGATATTTATTACTACTTTTGAGGGATTGTCAGATAGCTCTGTGGTAAACAGCGCTTTACCTGATCTCCTGTGTAGACCCAGGAGATGTGGGTTCGATTCCTGGTTTGGGAAGATCCCCTGGAGAAGGGAACAGCTACCCACTACAGGGCTCTTGCCTGGAAAATCCCTGGACAGATGAGACTGGTGGCTACAATGAATGGGGTCACAAAGATAGGAACACAATTGAGCACACAGACATACTAGTTTAGAAAATACTAGTATAGAAAATTGTTACTGTTATTTTAAAGTGTTCCCATATTAGAAATTTGATTTAACTAAAGTTATCAGCATATAATTTGTTGGAATGTTTAAACATAATGGTTTCTAAACCTCATTAGGCTATTTTTATTATTTTAAATAATTGTTTAACATTACTATACTTATCACTTAGCAAAGAGTTATATTTTCAGTAACTCAGTTCTAGGCCAAACTCGGGAGCTCTTGTATATCCGAAACTACTGTTCTGTTCATTCCAGTGTAAAAACAATAAATGCCACAATTCTACATACTAAAGAGACTCTTTTATATCAGTTGAAGGAAAACTTTTGTTTAAATGCCATTCAGTAATTTCAGATTTGACTTAATATAGTGAGTTCTTAACTTATTCCCAATAATTGATATGATGCCTCACAGTCAAACACTTTTTGAATTTCTGTATTTTTCTCTCAAACACTGTTACATACATACTTACACAGTCACTAATTTCATTATCCTCATATTAACACCAAAAAGTGCTTTTAAATGAAATATGAAAATAAAGTTTTTTGAATTGTCTTTTTTGTTTACCTTAGGTGATTTATTTTAAAGAATTGGTAAAGCTCGATTAAAAAAAAAAGAGACAATTTCAAACTAAAAAATTTCTTTCTATTGTAGTGGCATGATCAGCTATGCTTCTGGCCCAGATATATGGATACAAATCAGAAATACTTGAAAAGATAAGCTAGATAAGATTTTTTCCTACTTTGAACTTAAGTGATCCTGTCACAATTTCATAGATGCTGACAGAAGACTCCTGGTTCAGAGACAAAGGTTTTTATTACTCACAGCATAGCAAGACATCTGAGGTACGTGTACACAACAGCCGTTCCTGGCTTCCTCAAAATCCCTTGGGAGTAATACAGAGGTAGGCTCAGGTGGATGTTGTGAATATAGTGGGTTTCTTTTGTCACACTGAGGAAGCCTGAGATTAGGAAATATCAGTTTTACAAGGGCCTGCTAGCAATCTTAACCTTTGTTTAGGAAGAAGATGTTATTACCCTGGCTAGGAAAAAATCTGTAGTTCTATTCATACATGGCCCTAAAAGATTTTGGTGTTCTTTGAGCAGTATATGTGGTTATATGCTTTGTGTTTAAAGATTCTTCAAAGTAAAGACATACATGGAATCATGGGCATATCCAAATGGTTTGGCCTGTGTGCCAATAATCAAGAATGAGGGAAATTGGGAAATAAATGTTTTTTTTTTTTAGAGGTCTAGGAAAGAGTTTCATCAGTGTATCTATAGCAATAATAATTCAAGGTGTATCTTTTGTATCACATATCAATACCCAAAAAGCATTTACTGCATATGAAAACTAGTGAACTACTTGGCCTTGATGGCTTATCCAGATACCATCTTTGACACTGAAGAGCTTATGGATTATACCTATGAATGCAATAGGTGGTAGAAATGATGGCTTATGCATGGGGTTAATATTAAGGACTGTCGTGATCTAAGTCAATATCCTACAAAATAATGATTAATTACCTTTATGGTCATCCTAACATTCATTCTGGCATATAAACAGTCTTGCTCATGTAATTCCCAGTAAGCTTTTTATTAATGCTTTCTTAAATATGAATCAACCAGCAACATTGAAGACATACTTGAAGAACTATGAAAATAATAAATAAAAGGTTTAGAGAGAGTTATACATTTTATTGGAAGGAAAGTTATGACCAAGTTAGATAGAATATTAAGAAGCAGAGACATTACTTTGCCAACAAAGGACCATCTAGTCAAGGCTATGATTTTTCCAGTGGTCATGTATGAATGTGAGAGTTGGACTGTGAAGAAAGCTGAGCGCCAAAGAATTGATGCTTTTGCACTGTGGTGTTGGAGAAGACTCTTGAGAGTCCCTTGGACTGCAAGGAGATCCAACCAGTCTATTCTGAAGGAGATCAGTCCAGGATGTTCATTGAAAGGACTGATGCTGAAGCTGAAACTCCAATACTTTGGCCACCTCATGCGAAGAGTTGACTCATTGGAAAAGACCCTGATGCTGGGAGGGATTGGGGGCAGGAGGAGAAGGGGATGACAGAGAATGAGATGGTTGGATGGCATCACCGCCTCGATGGACATGAGTTTGGGTGAACTCTAGGAGTTGGTGATGGACAGGGAGGCCTGGCATGCTGTAATTCATGGGGTCACAAAGAGTCAGACACAACTGAACTGATCTGATACATTTTATTTCTATATTTTAAAAACAATATTATAGGCAAATATTCCAATAAACACTAATTTTCATCTCAGAAAGATTTTGTAATAATATAAATCTATAAATGAGGAAAGTGAGCTAGTAGAAGAAATGCTCAACAGTAAAATATTGTTTAAAAAATTCCATATAAGTTTGGAAGACACATTCAATGTTGTTGCTGCTGTTCGGTTGCTTTGAGACCCCATGGACTGTAGCATGCCAGGGTTCCCTATCCTTCACCATCTTCTGGAGTTTGCTCAAACTCATGTCCATTGAGCTGGTGATGTTAACCAACCATCTCATCCTCTGTCTTCCCATTCTCTTCCTGCCTTCTATCTTTCCCAGCATCACGGTCTTCTCCAATAAGTAGCTTCTTCGCATCTGGTGGCCAAGATATAAAACTTCAGCTTCAGTGTTAGTCTCCAATGAATATTCAGGGTTGATTTCTTTTAGGATCGACTGGTTTTATCTCCTTACAGTCCAAGTGACTCTCAGAAGTTTTTTCCAACTCCACAGTTCAAAGTATCATTTCTTTGGTGCTCACCCTTCTTTATGGTCCAACTCTCACATCCATACATGACTATTGGAAAAACCATAGCTTTGACTACAAGGACCTTTGTTGGCAAAGTAACGACTCTGCTTTTTAATATGCTGTCTAGGTTTGTCATAGCTTTTCTTCCAAGGAGCAAGCATCTTTTAATTTCATTGCTGCAGTCACCATCTGAAGGGATTTTGGAGGCCAAGAAATGAAATCTGTCACTGTTTCCATTATTTCCCCTTCTATTTGCCATTGAGTTATGGGACCAGATGCCATGATCTTCATTTTTTTTAATGTTGAGTTTTAAGTCAGGTATCAATGATACATTCAATGCTTTTTCATAGAGGTGAAACCCACCCCCCAAATGAAAGAAACAAACAGAAAAATATATAATTGAAAAGGAAAATTCCCAAAGGGGTTAGATTGTCTGTCTTCTAACTAGTAGGAGATGCAAGTAGATAGAAAAGAGAAATAAAGTGAGAAGAAATTAGTAAAGCAATTAAAAGGAAAGATAAAGTCGCTTTAGAATACACACACAGATACATACACATAAACTATTAAGTGTAAGTGATTGGATCCATATGCGGAAAGGTTTGTTTTACATTTAATAAGGTCATTATTTGTATAAAACAACCAGCCAAATTACTAAGAAAATTGTCAAAATGAGGCAAAAATACTCAAAATAGTGAAGTTAATGAACTACAAGTCAGGTACTGTGAGTTCAAGCAAATACTGTTTTCGAATAGAAAAAATATGTAAATTCTTCATTTGTACTAAATAATACTATACTATATATATATTCTATACATATATATATATATACACAATACACTACTATATATTCTGTATATACTATAAAATTATACTATTATACTTTCATTTTAATTTTGCTAAATATTATGAAGAAAATTTTTATTTTTAGTAGTTTAAAGTAGATTTAAGCAAAGGTTTGTGTATTACAATACATAGAAGGAGTAAAAATGTTTTTAAAAGCCAAAGGTATCCCATTACTTAAGAATCATTAAATCTGATGAATGTGAATTTGGCAATTAAGTCTTTAGAAATAGTCTTCATTAAGTGACTCTTGTCTGATATTGGCCAAGATGACACTGATTTTAAATTACTGTTATTTTTTTCCAATCATCCCATTTATATATGAACTGATGATGGCTATTGGCTTCACTGCTGCAGCGCAAAGCAAAAAGAAAACAGCCGACTAAAGTACATTCACCACATTTTAGTTAAGGATGAACTGTGAATGTATTACATGATTACTAGGACAATTCTGGACATAATAATAATCCTTAATTAATTTTTTACACTGACTATTGTATATATTTCTGGCATTTATTTCTAAATACTCTCAAGATATTTCTGTCTTCACTCATATATTGAAACAGATAAAAATATTATTGCCATGGTTGAAAAGTCACTGGTGTTTCTTCTCTTTACTTTGGAGTAATGGGCATGCATGCATGTGTGCTAAGTAGCTTCAGTTGTTTTCAACTCTTTGCTACCCTATGGAGCCTGCCAAGCTCCTCTGTCCATGGGATTCTCCAGGCAAGAATACTGGAGTGGGTTGCCATGCCCTCCTCCAGGGGATCTTCCTGATTCAGGGATTAAATCCACATCTCTTATGTTTCCTGCATTGGCAGGAATGTTCTTTACCACTAGTGCCACCTGGGAAACCCACTTTGGAGTCATATGCAAAGTAAATACTGCTAATGAAAATTTCAAGGATACACATATAATTTTCTGGCCAAATTAAAACAATATGAAACAATTTATTCTAACAATTTATTCTAAGGTTAATTTATTCTAACCTTTCCATCTACAAAGTATTTAGTTTATTGACTTTTTTTAAGGGAACAGCATTTTATTTTGAAAATTGCTATTTAGAAATACAGTTGGCTGTTTTTTTACCAAAATTATTTTAGAAAGCATGATAATGCACGCTTCCCAAGTGATTTTTATATGTATAAAGAAAAGAGAAATTTTAATGACTAACAAACAGCATGAAATGCTGAAACAAATGGAGAAGAAACACACTTTGGAGCTAGCACAGTTTATCAAGTAGGAGTAACAATAAATATAGAATTGTTGTAGGAGGAAGCCTGGGAACAGTTAAAGAAAAATCAGTTAGTATTTAGGATTTTCAGAATAACATAGAATAACATGTATTGGAAATATTTAAATTACCAAATATGGGTAAATCCATTTGGTTCTGCTTTTTTTTTTTTTTGAATGAGGACAAAATTGTTAGCATCTGTTCTTATTTAGCCCACTATGATTCTGACATTAGCAGGTTTCTGAAAATTTTCTTTCTTAATGTGCAAAGAATCCTATTGGCATTATGAGTCAGTGATATTAAAGAAATGCTTGAAATTGTAACCTCTTCTTTTTCCTTCTCCTGTCTCTCTTTTTCCTTCCTGTCTGTCTCCCTTTTCTCCCTCACTCTGCCTCTCTATCAAATCTCTATAAACCACTCTGATATCATTAAGCATTATTCTGAGCTTTGGATATTATTAAATATTTCTTAGTAATTTATGTTAGCAATTTATTCTGATTACTGTTATTAATCACTGAAATATTATAAGGAAAACTAAGAAGGACTATTTTGGAGTTTTCATTATATATTTGACTTAAGATTAAACTGATGAAGTTAGTCATAAAAACACACTGAAAATCAAAAGAGATCTGTTTTTTTGGATTGTGCACATTTATAGGCTTTATTTTTTTCATTTTTAGTTGAACATTTATAGAATTACAACTTCTGATTTGTACTAGTAGTTATATAAACACTAATTTAATAAATTATACCTTAAATTGTTTTCAAACAACAGATTGTATGATAGCTATGCCAATTAACTAAACTCATTTGTTAAATCTTTATTATTTCCTTTTTAATGTCTTTGATTTTTAAATTCAATAATAAGGCTCTCTGGGGAAAACAGGAAAGACAACTAAGTAGGTCCAAAAACAACTTTAGAGATCAGAAGTAGAACCTCGGTGAGTTTCATGGTGAAAAGGGTGGACCTAGGATGAAAGAAATAAGGAATACCATTTATATAGTATTATCAAAGTGATTGCATGTGAAGTGAAGTGAAGTCACTCAGTCATGTCCGACTCTTTGCGACCCCATGGACACCAGGCTCCTCCATCCATGGGGTTTTCTAGGCAAGAGTACTGGAGTGGGGTGCCATTTCCTTCTCCAGGGAATCTTCCCAACCAAGGGATCGAACCCAAGTCTCCCGCATTGTAGACAGACGCTTTACCGTCTGAGCTACCAGGGAAATCCATAGCAATTATTTTATGATGGACAGGGAAGCCTGGCGTGCTGCAGTCCATGGGGTTGCAAAGAGTTGGACACGACTGAGTGACTGAACTGAACTGACTATTTTATGATAGCAGTGCCTGCCAAGTCACTTCAGTCATGTCCGACTCTGCACAACCCCATAGACAGCAGCCCACCAGGCTCCCCCATTCCTGGGATTCTCCAGGCAAGAATACTGGAGTGGGTTGCCATTCCTTCTCCAATGTGTGAAAGTGAAAAGTGAAAGTGAAGTCGCTCAGTTGTGTCCGACTCTTAGCGACCCCATGGGCTGCAGCCCACCAGGCTCCTCTGTCCATGGGAGTTTCCAGGCAAGAGTACTGGAGTGGGGTGCCATTGCCTTCTCGGATGATAGCAGTACAAAATTAATTAACACTAAACCACAAAACATCATTGAGGAAGATGAAGGAAAATCCAATTTAAGGGAAGAATATGCATGTTCATGAATCAGAGGACATTTAAAGATACCAGTTAAGTTGATCTGTAGATTCAATGCATTCCTAATAAATAATGATAGCTGTTTGGAGGGAGAGAGCCAAATATATTCTGAGAAATTATAAAGGAATACAGATGGTCAGAAATAACCAAGACACACTTATAGAAGGAACATAAATTAGGAAGTCTTAACTAATACATATTAAGTCTTATTGTTTAATTGCCAAGTTTTGTCCTACTCTTATTTTGTGGCCCCCAAAAAGATGGCTTAAAGCTCAACATTCAGAAAACTAAGATCATGGCATCTGGTCCCATCAATTCATGAAAAATAGATGGGGAAACAGTGAAAACAGTGGCTGACTTTATTTTTTGGGGGGCTCCAAAATCACTGCAGATGGTGATTGCAGCCATGAAATTAAAAGACACTCCTTGGAAGGAAAGTTATAACCAACCTAGATAGCATATTGAAAAGCAGAGATATTACTTTGCCAACAAATGTCCGTCTAGTCAAAACTATTGTTTTTCCAGTGGTCATGTATGGATGTGAGAGTTGGACTGTGAAGAAAGCTGAGCACCAAAGAATTGACACTTTTGAACTGTGGTGTGGGAGAAGACTCTTGAGAGTCCCTTGGACTGCAAGGATATCCAACCAGTCCATCCTAAAGGAGGTCAGTCCTGGGTGTTCTTTGGAAGGACTGATGCTAAAGCTGAAACTCCAGTACTTTGGCCACCTCATGCGAAGAGTTGACTCATTGGAAAAGACCCTGATGCTGGAAGGGATTGGGGGAAGGAGGAGAAGGGGACAGCAGAGAATGAGATGGCTGGATGGCATCACCGACTTGATGCATGTGTGTCAGAGTGAACTCCGCGAGTTGGTGATGGACAGGGAGGCCTGGCGTGCTGCGATTCATGGAGTCGCAAAGAGTCAGACACGACTGAGCGACTGAACTGAACTGAACTGAAAAAGGGACTGTAGCCTGCTGGGCTCCTCTGCTGAAGTGGGTTGCCATTTCCTTCTCCAGGGGATCTTCCCAACCCAGGGATTGAACTCACGTCTCCTGCATTGCCAGGTGGATTCTTTACCACTGAGCCATCAGGTAAGTGTATGTTAAGTCTTGCTAAGCCATTAATTAAAGATAATGTTAAGCAAGAAGTCTGATGCATAAATTTACATATTCTACATATCAGTGTATAAAGTTCAAGGGTAGGAAAAATTAGTGTGTCACAGCCATATCAGTGACGATATTTTCGGAAGTAGGGGTTAGTGACATGTGAGAGGTCTGAGGTGGCTATCATGCTAGTAACATTCTATTTCTCTACGTGAATCATGGTTGTATGAATGAGTCTAAATTATGAATATTTGATATTCCAGACCGTTATGATTTAGACATTTTTCTATAGGTACATTATATTTCAATAAGCATTTATTTCAAATATTAAAATTATTTATTTATTTTATATATTAGATACAAATGACTGCACTCACTTTACACATGAAAAAAACTTAGTTAGACAATATTGCAAGTTTGCAGTTAATCATGCCAAGATAAGTATCAAAGGTCCATGTCTTTATATAATAATAATACTATCTCTAATGAAAACCTGAATCATTTTCAGTGGGGAAACTGAAAATTGCATTACTCATTTGGTTGGAAAGAAAAGTAGAATAGGGTTAGAATGATTAGAAGGTTAAGTGAAAATATTAGTTGTTCTGTTGTGTCTGGCTCTTTGTGACTCCATGGACTGCCAGGCTCCTCTGTCCATGGAATTCTCCAGGTAACAATACAGGAGTGGGTAGCCATTCTCTTCTCCAGGGGATTTTCCCTACCCAGGGATCAAACACAGGTTTCCACCATTGCAGGCAGATTCTTTACTGCCTGAGCCACCAGGGAAGCCCAGAGTGATTAGAATCAATGATTAATATAAGCACTAAATTAAATTTAAGAGAGAAAAAGTGACATGGATTGAAGGTGTGTCCTTCATTGATTTTACATATTATGTCTTTCACTGTAAAGGCTGAGGAAATACACATTTAGAAGAGTTTTCAAGGTAAATGATTGATGGATTTAACACTGCCCTGATCTCACAGCAGGTTATTACAGAAGGTGAAATTCTTTTGATTTTTCATATAAGAATATCATTTCCCTAGGCTTCTAATTTTATTTTTATTTTTTTTGCATGTGAAGATAGTTTATCAGCCACTGAACATAGCTGTCAGTTTTACATTTGCTTAAAGTTATCTGTATTCTTGATTACTGCCTGTCTAGATTTATTGGAATATTTTATGCAACAGTTTATTTGAAACAGTCTTAAGTCCTTTGCTTTGGCCAATAATTTTATTAGAATAAAGTCTTATTGCAATATTTTCTTCACAGAAAAATATAAGAAACTTGCTTTTATACCATGCAAATATAAAAAGAAACACATCTTAAAAGTGTATACTTTTATACTTGACTAAATTTCAAAAACTTAACTAAATAGAAAATAATGTTGAAAAACTGATGTAGTGACTCTCAATTTGATCTGTTTCACTACTAGTTGAATAACTTTTTCAAGGGTAGATATTAAGATCAGGAGGCGTTTATACAAATTGCTACTTCTGATTCCTCCTACACTCACTGTGACTAAGTGGTGTTGCCTTCCATGGTTCTAAAAGAGTAAAATGAACTAGTGTACTTAGTTAATGAGACGGTGTCCCCACTCCCCTGCCTGAAAGTTTTTCTTAGAAACTTACAAAAAGAGAAGTAAATCTAGTGATAACATGTATGTGAATCTCTGTATGTAAATTTCAGTCATAAGACAGAGACATAAAGATTTTGAGGACATTTACATCTAAATATTGACTAATATTTGCATGATAGAAATAAACACTAGAATGAATATTACAGGGTCTCAGTTCTAGGGGTGGCCCACAATTATCTGTTTGATTTTAGACAGAATATATTAATAATGATAATGCCATAAATGACATCTGAGTTGATATGCTTTTTTGTAGTGATTATTCCTTTCAATAATTAATGAGGCTCCCTTGGTGGCTCAGATGGTAAAGAATCTGCCTGCAAAGCAGGAGACCTAAGTTCAATCCCTGGGTTGGGAAGATCCCCTGGAGAAGGGAATGGCTACCCACTCCAGCATTCTTGCTTGGAGAGTTACATGGACAGAGGAGCCTGGCAGACTACAGTCCACAGGGTCGCAAAGAGTAGGATACGACTAAGCAACTAACACTTTCACTTTTAAAAATTAATGTAGCATCTACTGGAAATGTAGTTTTATCATGCTGTGTTCTCTAGATAATGGAATTTTGGGGAAGAAATAAAAGGTATTATTCTTCCTTCCTAGGAGATTAACCTGGGAAATCTTTTTTAAGGTGTCATCTCTATCATGCTATCAGGGCTTCAAAAGAAAAGATGACAGCTGTTGAAGGCTGTTTTGATAACTTCGAAACAGGGCTTTCTATTTCAAAAATCTAGACCAATCTAGACCAATTTAGCATATTGTCCCACAGGGTTTGGGATGGTGTAAACTGATGATCAGGTAATGAAACAGACCTATATATAAGCATTGGAAAGATGATCAGGGACTGCTGGATGGGATTTGCAATAATGCTTTGTAGTTACAAGGGAAGCACCACATGCAGCCCACAGACTTCATCTGAAAACTGAACCCTTACCTCAGATAACTCAGAAATACCAGATGTGTTTTTCCTTACTAAATGATGTTTCAATAATCCAACATGATTCTGTTCGATAGTTAGAATAGGAAACCAGAGTCCAAAATGGCAGTGGCTAAAAGACAAAGAAGGGAAAATCCCACAAAAACAGAACAAAGGAAGGTCCGAGGACTGGGGTGAGGACCTCAGGTAGAACAAACAGCACGTCTGGCTAGCCCAATTAACATAGGGCAGGTCAAGTGGGGAGGAAAAAACATAAAAAGAGGAGCCAAAGGGCCAGGGCTCTCTCTTCTCTTTATCTTTGGGTTGGTATGCCCTCACGCCTTGAGGATATATTTTCCTGCTAATTTCTTAATAAAATTGAGCTGTAACACAGAACTGTAACACTGATCTAAGAGCTATAACATGGTCTGTTCAAGACCCAAGAGCTAAAACATGGTCTGTCTGAGAGCTATGACACGCAGAGGGCTCTAATGTCCGTTGCTTCAAATATTTGTTGAGACAAGACAGAAACGAGGAGAATACACTTGCCTGACAATTCTATCCTATAACTTACCAATATATTGTCCAGGTATTTAATATTTTTTGAATATTTCATTTTCATTCCATGGTTTAGATAGATGATAGGTAAATTGTAGATAGAATTAACATATTTGCACATACTTTGTTAGTAGAATTAATTAGAAAATTAAATATTATTTTAAATAACATAGTAAGTTTTAAAAAGTTTTTAAATCTCTAATCTCTACTAAAGATGCATATATTAGGGAAATAATAAATGTTTTGAGAAATGTCAGAAGTAAAATTGGAATCTAAACATAGTAATTAGAGAAGCAGATGAAAATAGGTTGGCTTGAAAATAAAGGAAGTGACAATTTTCACAACTGTAGAAGTAATTTTACTGAAAACAAATATGTAAAAAGTGTTGATCATTATTTTATCCCTCATAGCATAGTTTATATTTCCACTTATTGCAGGTCTTATGATAATTTGCATAAAAAATATGTTGCCAACAATTTTTCAAATTTCTGAATATTCTTTCCTAAAAAATAGCATCAACCATTTTAAAATGTCTTAACATAACAATTCTACTAACTTTCCTCTGGCAAGTAAAATTTAGAATGTTTCCAAAATACTAAGAAGCTGAGTTAATGTATTTTTCTCATTTAAGCTAAACATGGTCCATATTTTTCCTTTTTCATAATGGTGTCAATGCTATCTAATAATCAGATATTGATGACAATATGTTTAAAGTTTTATGATAACTGATACAATCCAGTTGTAGAAAAGAGATAAAAATTGATTATTCCAAGAGGATGAAGTATAAATATGTCTGTTAACACAATTTGATCTTACTGAACTCCTTTCTATATAAACTAATGGTTCAGTTTTGAATAAAATGTACATTATGAAGATGCCTTCATCTAAAAACAAACCTATGAAACTTTAGTAGCATTTTGAATTTTAAAATGAGCAAAACTATTAGTTTTAATCATTTGACATAAATTAATTTTTAAAGTTCTTTAGTATCTAAAGTTCTAAAGTTCTTTAATTTAGAAGCCTTACCAAAGAATGACTGATCCAGCTGAGATTCATTTGTATAGAAATGTCCTTTCCTTTATGTCTGCATGACAATTTTGTTTTCTCATTTCTTATGCTAACTCCCCTTTTTCTTTTTATTGTCTGACTCTTTGTGATCCATGGACTATAGCCTGCCAGGCTCCTCTGTCCATGGAATTCTCTAGGCCAGAATACTGAAGTGGGTAGCTGTTTTCTTCTCCAGAGGATCTTCCCAACCCAGGGATCGAACCCAGGTCTCCCACATTGCAGGCAGATTCTTTACTGTCTGAACCATCAGGGAAGCCCAAGAATTCTGGAGTGGTTAGTCTATCGCTTCTCTAGGGGAATCTTCCCATCCCAGGAACTGAACCAGGGTCTCCTGCTTATTCTTTACCAGCTGAGCTACAAGAAAAGCCATTGAATTTAATCTTGTCATCATAATATCTAGGTTCTGTTATCTCTAATTCTGTTGGTCTACCCTGTTACAGTCTCTTGTATCTTATTCCTCTCTCTCTCTCTCTCTCTCTCTCTCTATATATATATATATAGTATTCCTAGAGTTTTCTTCTCACCTACTCTTCTACTGGAACTTCTGATCCTAACTGGTGAAATCATAATTATTGATTTGTGCTGGCTAGATATCTACATTCATCACCTTTGGCAGGAATTGTCATTACTCTATGATTAAATTTAATTCTCACTTCCTATTAGGAATGACAGTATATGTAGCCTAAATTTATTATCACCTACCCTGTGTCAGGCTTGAGTTTATATCTCAGTTAAATCATTTATCAGTTGTTTGATTTAGGGCATTTTTATTTATCCTCTAAAACTTTCCATTTCCTCATCTCTTAAAGGATAATAATAGGGAAATATGGATGTAAAAAATAAACAAGTATAAGATGTGTTATATATTCCAAACACTGAACTCATTATTGTTAATTTACATGAGGTTAAAGTTTTTAACAACCATGCATTCTTTGTCCTCTTATCTTGGCATTATCCTCCACCCTTTTTAAAACGATAAAGTAAGTAACCAGGTTAAAGTAGAATTTGTGTATGAAACATGTTAGGTTTATCAATTAAAATTGATAAAAATGGGAGTGAATTAAATAAGAGAAGGGTTCTTTCCCTAAAATATAAATTTCAAACGTAAGCAATCAGGGCTGATATTGCATCCCTAAGGTCATCAGAAATCCACACAACCATCATTACTAATCCAACCTGGAAAACAAAATCCTCATTATAGTCACCAGGAAGGATGGAGTGATGAAGGAAAGAAGCAAGGAATAAATAAGAATCCATCTTTTTCTAATAGCTTCCAGAAGTTGGTTGCTGTCACTTTCACATGCATCTCTGATTAAAAATGTAATCACAGATGTAGAAACGAGGCCATACCTCGTTGCAAGAAAATCTTTTTTTTCCAAATAAGAACGAACCAACTAATAATCTGGGATTTTACTAACACATAAGAATGAAGGAAAGAATATTGGGGCCCCATAAGCATTTTTCTACTCTCAATCTTTCACCTTTAAATGATCAACATACACCATTCCTCTGGAATAAAGATCATACTCAACCTACATGAAAGACACCACCATTACACCTGCTTCAAAGTCCAGGACCTATTGCATACATATGAGCCTCTCCATCTGGTTCAGAAAGATAGAAAGTAAATAAATAAGTATATGCATAAACACATATATACATAAGTACATACAGTCACGCTCTCATATATTCATGTGTAAATGGATTTTACAGGTCAATATAGGTAATATGTCATGAACTGAATTGTGTAATTAATTCAAGCCTCAGCAAATGAGATCCATTGAAAATAAATCTAGGCAAGTTGATTGCTTGCAAAATACCTGTTATACACTAGAATAATAGACATAGAATAACCATGAAACTATAATTTAAAAAAAAGGAATATTTAAAACAAAAAAAAGGAATATGTAATGCATATAACCAGTTCAGTTGCTCATCCTGACTATTTCCGACCCCGTAGACTACAGCACACCAGGCGTCCCTGTCCATCACTAACTCCTGGAGCCTACTCACACTCATGTCCATCAAATCAGTGATGTCATCTAATCATCTCCTGTCGTCCCCTTCTCCACCCGCCTTCAATCTCTCCCAGCATCAGGGTCTTTTCCAGTGAGTCAGTTCTTAGCATCAGGTGGCCAAAGTATTGGAGCTTCAGCTTCAACATCAGTCCTTCCAATGAATATTCAGGACTGATCTCCTTTAGGATGGACTGGTTGGATCTTCTTGAAGTCCAAGAGACTCTAAAGAGTCTTCTCTAACACCACAGTTCAAAAGCATCAATTCTTTGGTGCTCAGTTTCCTTTATAGTCCAACTCTCACATCCATACATGACTACTGGAAAAACCATAGCTTTGACTAAATGGACTTTTGTTGGCAAAGTAATATCTCTGCTTATTAATATGCTGTCTAGGTTGGTCATAACTTTTCTTCCAAGGAGCAAGCGTCTTTTAATTTCATGGCTACAGTCACAATCTAGAGTAATTTTGGAGCTCTCCAAAATAAAGTTTCTCACTGTTTCCATTATTTCCCCATCTATTTGCCATGAAGTTATGGGACCAGATGCCATGATCTTGGTTTTCTGAATGTTGAGTGTTAAGCCAACTTTTCCACTCTCCTCTTTCACTTTTATCAAGAGATTCTTTAGTTCTTCTTCACTTTTTGCCATAAGGGTGGTGTCATCTGCATATCTGAGGTTATTGATATTTTTATTGGCAATCTTGATTCCACCATGTGCTTCATCTAACCCAGGGTTTTGCATGATGTACTCTGCATATAATTTAAATAAGAGTGACAACAGACAGCCTTGACATACTCCTTTCCCAATTTGGAACCAGTCTGTTTTTCCATGTCCAGTTCTAACTGTTGCTTCTTGACCTGCATACAGACTTCTCAGGAGGCAGGTCAGGTGGTCTAGTATTCCTATCTCTTTAAGGATTTTCCACAGTTTGTTGTGATCCACACAGTTAAAGGCTTTGGCGTAGTCCATGAAGTTGAAGTAGATGTTTTTCTGGAACTCTCTTGCTTTTTTGATGATCCAGCAGATGTTGGTAATCTAGTCTCTAGTTCCTCTACCTTTTTAAATCCAGGTTGAACATCTAGAAGTTCACGGATCACATATTGTTGAAGCCTGGCTTGGAGAATTTCAAGCATTACTTTGTTAGTGTGTAACATGTGCAATTGTGGGTAGTTTGAACATTCTTTGGCAATGCCTTTCTTTGGGATTGGAATAAAGACTGACCTTTTCCAGTCCTGTGGCTACTGCTGAATTTTCCAAATTTGCTGGCATATTGAATGCAACACTTTCACAGCATCATCTTTTAGGATTTGAATAGCTAAACTGGAATTCCATCACTCCACTAGCATTGTTTGTAGTGATGCTTCCTAAGGCCCACTTGACTTCACATTCCAGGATGTCTGGATCTAGGTGAGTGATCACACCATCGTAGTTATCTGGGTCATGAAGATCATTTTTGTATAGGTCTTCTGTGTATTCTTACCACCTCTTCTTAATATCGGGGAAGGCAATGGCACCACACTCCAGTACTCTTGCCTGGAAAATCCCATGGACGGAGGAGCCTGGTGGGCTGCAGTCCATGGGGTCACTGGGAGTCGGACACGACTGAGCAACTTCACTTTCACTTTTCACTTTATGCATTGGAGAAAGAAATGGCAACCCACTACAGTGTTCTTGCCTGGAGAATCCCATGGATGGGAGAGCCTGGTGGGCTGCTGTCTATGGGGTCGCACAGAGTTGGACATGACTGAAGCGACAGCAGCAGCAGCAGCAGCTTCTTAATATCTTATGCTTCTGTTAGGTCCATACTATTTCTGTCCTTAATTGTGCCCATCTTTGCATGCAATGTTCCCTTGGTATCTCTAATTTTCTTGACAAGATCTCTAGTCTTTCCCATTCTATTGTTTCCCTCTATTTCTTTGCATTGATCACTGAGGAAGGCTTTCTTATCTCTCCTTGCTATTCTTTGGAACTCTGCATTCAAATGAGTATCTTTCATTTTCTTCTTTGCATTTATAGAAATTGTTAAATTCTACTGGCTTGAAAGTGCGAAAACTTTTCCAGAAGCAAAATAAATTCCTTGTTCATCTAATATGGCAGCTGTCAGATCCAGTTCTTTTTATGAGTTCCTCCCCTTGATCTGCATATTTCCCTTTGAGAGCCTGGCTCTCTCTGTGCATTCTTTCTTGAGTATTATTAGAAAATAATTACAATACAGTGTAAATAAAAGCAATGGATAGTCATCCTTTGTTGGCTTCATATTCTTATAGACTTTCTCCTACTGAAATATGTGTGATAGTCTGAAGATGTACCTTTAAAAAGTGAATATGATTTTGTAGGCCATGTTTTTCAATTCCTTTGGAAATAAATTCCAATCAAAACAGCTTTTCTAATTTAACTTTTTCCCAGACACTTTTATTTGCAAGACCATCATCCAAAGAGTTTATGTGGATGTAGTTCTGAGTATTAAGGCTATGTCATTGTGTATTTTTCCATTTTTTCTATTTCTCAGGTAGGCAAAACTAATACAATTTTGTAAAGTTTAAAAATAAAATTAAATTAAATTAAAAAAATGTTTGGTGAAAACAAATTAATAGAGCAAATTAAAAAAGCAACTTTAAAAATTAAAAAAAAAATAAAGTATATGTGATACATGGACATGGCTAGATAAGGAACACTTCAAATACCTTGTAAGCCAGTAGTCTGAAATCTGTATTTTACAGCAACATCTTAGTTGTGAATACTGATACACTGGGGCGGGGTCGGTGGGGGGGGGGGAGAAAATACTCATGGCTAACTTCTTTTGGCTTCTTAAGCCCTTCAGGACTCCAAAATATCAAATTCAGAAATTTTAGATGGTAGTGCACAGGCAGAAAACTCCTTCCTTTTTGTGTTTGTACCCTATTACCTTCTCATCTTATATTCTGGCCAGATTAAGCCTGAATTTACCTCTTTCATAGAATTTGGCTGAAAGCACCAAAATGTGGCCAATATACATCAGCATTAAACATTTTTCTATAATTTTCCCACAGTAACACTTTGGTTAGAATATGTTCATGCTTCTAAAGTGAAACAAGTCACTCTTTAATCATATGTTTTGTTTTGTTGTTTTCTCTCTCATAAAAAGGATCATCAGTTTTCCAGTCTGTCTCCAACTTTTCCCTGCCTATTGCCTGTTCACTTCTACTACGCCAATGCCAACATTTTTAGGTTTTGTAGCAATGCACTTCCAGATGCAGAATTCTCTCTTGGCTAAAGTTAGGTTGAGCTGACAATGATATAACATCCAAGATATTTCATAGAAGTGTATTTCTTTTCAACATAAAAGCTCCGAGAGTAATCTAGTTGTTATGGTGGCTCCATTATTGTTACAGAGGAAAAAAAAAAAAAAATCTGTCTTCTCAACCAAGCTTGACTTGTGACCCCTGACTCATTGTCCAAGATTTTTCTTTATTCCCCAAATATCACATATATATTACAGATTGCAAGAATGAGGAAGGGCAATAAAAAGGAAAGGGCCAAATGGAGCATACTAGTTATTCTTAGGAAGTTTCCTGGAAGCACTCTTCCCAAGTGGTTGTTCAGTTGTTGAGCTGTGTCAGACTCTTTGCCACTCCATGGACTGCAGTGCACCAGGCTTCCCTGTCCTTCAGTATTTCCCAGAGTTTGCACAGACTCATGTCTATTGAGTCAGTGATGCTATCTAACTATCTTATCCTCTGCCACCTCCTTCTCCGTTTGCTTTCAATCTTTCCCAGCTGCAGGGTCTTTTTCAATGAGTCAGCTCTTTGATTCAGGTGGTCAAAGTATTAACTGCAGTTTCATTATGTGGACTGAGATGGTTCAAATCAGAACAAAAGATGATTTATTATTCCAGGTTCTCATGTTCCCTGTCATATTTAGGGTTTTGTGACAATGGAATAAGAGGGATAAACATTAGGGACCAACAAATTTTTTTTTTTTTTTTGAGTCAACATATTAATGTAGAGACAAAATATGGTTTTAGATTTGAGAATGATGAATTATCTTGGCTAGCTTCTAAATACTGCTCAGTATTCTTATAATCACCTCTAACTGCCTTCTATGCTATTCTTCAATATCATCCACACAGGAAAATAAATAAAATATATGGTGGGGTGCTTCCATACCTTCAAAATGAAGCAGTGGGACTACATGACCTCAGAATTCTCCAGTATTTATTATTAAATGGGCTTCTTTTCTAACAATAATGTAATTTTGTTATCTTTCCAATATACTGTGAGGTTCCAGTAAATAGGAATACTGTATTTTTCCCATTCTTAACTATATTACTCATAATGACCCTACCTGGCTCATTAATTTTTTAAAGTTGAATAACTTTTAATTAAAAACATGTAAATAGCTATAATTTAAATATATCTAGAACTAGCCTCAAGTACTTTGGTTTTCAAAACCCACAAGAGCATATTTATCAATGGAAAGAAGGAAAGCAACTGATCTTTGTGACATTGGATTTTTGAAAAATTCTGTTTTCACAAATGGGTTTCCCATCAATGGTGTAGCACACCTAGAAAATATGAGAGTAAATTAGGTCTAGGAAGAACTGGACTTTCTATAAAGAACAGTAAAATTAAATTTAAAATGAATACTAATGTAGTACTGGTGTTTCATGGGTTTGCTGCCTTCAACTACTTTGCTTTAAAAAAATTCACTGATTTATGTTTGCTATTTTCTCTTCATCAGGTCAAAATCTGAGTAACAAACCACCCTCAAATTCATAATCATTTACTTTTCTACACTTTTACTGAAGTATAATTGATACACAATAAATTGTACCTATTTAAAATGTATAATTTGACAATCTTGAACTGATAATTTTAATGTCTATATTTATTCATATTATTATGAAAGTAAATACTAGATGTCAGGACCAAGACAGATTATTATTGATTACAGCAGTAACCACATTGTTTCTCCTTTATCCCAATATAAGAGAAAACTTGGAATTGGCTGTGCTGGGTCTTGGTTGCTAAGCAGGCTTTTCTTTAATTGCAGTGTATGCACTTCTCATTGCAATGGCTTCTCACTGTAGAGCATGGACTCTGGGATGCATGGGCTTCAGTAATTGTGGTACAGGGGCTTAGTTGCTCCACAACATGTGGAATCTTCCTGGACCAGGGATCAAACCCATGTCTCCTGCATTGGCAGGCAGATTCTTTACCACTGAGCCACCAGAGAAGCCCTCTTCATCTCTTTTTGTATTCCTCTCTACTGTCCCTCCCTGTACCACCCCGGCAAACTTGTCTGCTTTAACTACTTACTCTAGGTGTTTTTATATTTTTGTTCATTAAAACTTATTGAACTTCTAAGACTTTTCAGGTAGGGTCATTATGTGTAATATAGTTAAAAATGAAAGAAAATGCAGTATTCCTACTCAGCCATAAGAAGGAATGCATTTGAGTCAGTGCTAATGAGGTGGATGAACCTAGAGCCTATTATACAGAGTGAAGTAAGTCAGAAAGAGAAAAACAAATTCTGTATATTAATGCATATATGGAATCTAGAAGGATGGTACTGATGAACCTGCTCACAGAGCAGCAATGGAGATGCAGACATAGAGAACATACTTATGGACAAGGGTGGGGGAGAAGAGGGAGAGGGTGTGATGAATGGAGGAGTAGCATGGGTGCATATAACATATGTAAATAGAGAGCCAGTGGGAATTTGCTGTATGACTCAGGGAACTCAAACTGGGGCTCTGTAATAACCTAGAGGGGTGGGAATGGGTGGGAGATGGGTGAGAGATTCAAGAGGGAGGGGGAATATGTACACCTATGTTGATATATGACAGAAATCAAATCAATATTGTAAAGCAGTCATCAATCAATTAAAAATGAATAAATATATATATTTTTTAAATGCTGTATTCCTATTATTAGGACTTCATAGTATATTGGAATGATATCAAAATTGCATGTACGTATCTTCCAGTTTCCATTTCCTCAGATTTGAGTTTTGAAGGAGAATTCTGTCAGCTACTTTGTAAATGGCTAACATTAAAAGAAAATACATACACACTCATATTTGCACATACTTTGGGTTATTAAATAATGATTCAAATGCAGTATAACTACAGCCTTCTAGAAAGATGTGTGTGTACATGTGTGTGTATATTTGTGTGAGAGATTTTATTTTCTTTTGTGACAACTGGTGTAGATCATTTACTGTTTCAGGAATAAAGTTATCAATTATTGATCATTTATACCAACAGAAACCAGGATATCCTAAAGAGAAAAGTAAATGACTTTACTGGAAATTTTTAGAGGAAAAAAAAAAAAACACAAGGGCTTCCAAGTGCTAGTTGACATTAAATAATGTAGTTTAATAATGTTGAATCTATTGTTTCTTGATTAACTTACTTTGGAAATAAAATATATGTTCAATTTAAATTATCTAGCTGACATTTTTCTGTCAAAAAGAAGTAGAGGTGAGTGTCTTTTTTCACACAGCTCCTTTAGAATCCTTACATTTTGGGAATGTTGATATTATTATTCACTTGCCAAATACAGCACCTTTTATCCCAAGTAGATAATATATATTAAAATCCATAACAGTTTTGTGAGTTTTAGCAAAAGAAGCCATAAAGTGGCAATCAAACAATGCAGTGTATCAGCCAGTCTTTTAAATTCATTTTCTTGTCAAACATTGGGTGACATGTGTGTCATATGTGTACATTTTAAGAACTGTTTGGGGTTTGTCATCTAAGCACTGAGTTGCTGTGTCTACACTCAAGGAATCTAAGGGTACACTCTTAGCTGACTTGAATCTAATTAATGTTCTACTGCATTTCCTTTTTAAAAGTTGAAATAATTAAATAATAAAGTTTCTTCAGAAAATGCTTTAAAAAGTGTTTGCTTTGTTGCTCTGTCTTTGTTTTTTTTTTTTTTAACTACAATGAATATTCTGACTTTTTTTTTTTTTTTTTTGTCTTAACATTTTCACATACTGGGAACATTTACTAAACTGCCATGAAAGAAAATGTCAGAAGTGATTGACACATGTCAGAAGAATTAAGTTTAACTTTCTTTAAAGCAGTGTTTCTTTAATCACCAGCATATTTTGCTACACTGTCAATTCCTGTTCAATAATTGAAAGATGGGGCTTAAAATTCTGCATTTCTAACAAACTCCCAAGTCCATGTCCCTAGTCCTTGAAGCTCACATATATTCTCAAGACTATAGAAAGCAGCTCCATTAAAATGTTTTTTAATCCCTGTGGAATAACTAAAATATATAGGCTTTTATGAATTATAAAGTAATTTTCTTTTACAGATTGTGTCATTTAATAATGCAGCTTAAAGTTGTTGAAAAGACCTATTTGAGTTTTGGGAAGGATGTTTGTGTGCTGTACTAGCTTCAGATACTAGTGACAGGACCCACTAGATTTTCTCAGTACACAAAGACAAGTGGAAAGGAAGTGATTTATCTGCCTAATCAGGTTATTGCTTTAAAAGAAAAGTAGAATTTAATTTTTAATGGTTTAGATGACTCAGTGAATAGTCTGTTGTTCTAGATTATTTTCTCCATTCTTCCAATGATGTATTAGTATCATCTAATATTTATCATGAAGGTATGTTAGAAAGCTCACTTTCTATATTCTACCAGTTTGAGAGTTTGTAAAATAACTGGAGAATTTGATAGAAATTGTGCCTGTTCCGTTCAATTCAGTTCAGTCACTCAGTCGTGTCCAACTCTTTGTGACCCCATGAATCGCAGCACGCCAGGCCTCCCTGTCCATCACCATCTCCCGAAGTTCACTCAGACTCACGTCCACTGGGTCAGTGATGCCATCCAGCCATTTCATCCTCTGTCGTCCCCTTCTCCTCCTGCCCACAATCCCTCCCAGCATCAGAGTCTTTTCCAATGAGTCAACTCTTCACATGAGGTGGCCAAAGTACTGGAGTTTCAGCTTTAGCATCATTCCTTCCAAAGAAATCCCAGGGCTGATCTCCTTTAGAATGGACTGGTTGGATCTCCTTGCAGTCCAAGGGACTCTCAAGAGTCTTCTCCAACACCACAGTTCAAAAGCATCAATTCTTCAGCGTTCAGCTTTCTTCACAGTCCAACTCTCACATCCATACATGACCACTGGAAAAGCCATAGCCTTGACTAGACGGACCTTTGTTGGCAAAGTAATGTCTCTGCTTTTCAATATGCTATCTAGGTTGGTCATAACTTTTGTTCCAAGGAGTAAGTGTCTTTTAATTTCATGGCTGCAGTCACCATCTGCAGTGATTTTGGAGCCCAAAAAAATAAAGTCTGACACTGTTTCCACTGTTTCCCCATCTATTTCCCATGAAGAGATGGGATCAGGTGCCATGATTTTCGTTTTCTGAATGTTGAGTTTTAAGCCAACATTTTTACTCTCCTCTTTCACTTTTATCAAGAGGCTTTTTAGTTCCTCTTCCCTTTCTGCCATAAGGGTGGTGTCATCTGCATATCTGAGGTTATTGATATTTCTCCCAGCAATCTTGATTCCAGCTTGTGCTTCTTCCAGCCCAGCGTTTCTCATGATGTACTCTGCATAGAAGTTAAATAAGCAGGGTGACAATATACAGCCTTGACGTACCCCTTTCCCGATTTGGAACCAGTCTGTTGTTCTATGTCCAGTTCTAACTGTTGTTTCCTGACCTGCATATAGGTTTCTCAAGAGGCAGGTCAGGTGGTCTGGTGTTCCCATCTCTTGAAGAATTTCCCACAGTTTATTGTGATCCACACAGTCAAAGGCTTTGGCATAGTCAATAAAGCAGAAATAGATGTTTTTCTGGAACTCTCTTGCTTTTTCGATGATCCAGCAGGTGTTGGTAGTTTGATCTCTGGTTACTCTGCCTTTTCTAAAATCAGCTTGAACATCTGGAAGTTCGCGGTTCACGTATTACTGAAGCCTGCCTTGGAGAATTTTGAGCATTACTTTACTAGCGTGTGAGATGAGTGCAATTGTGTGGTAGTTTGAGCATTCTTTGGCATTGCCTTTCTTTGGGATTGGAATGAAAACTGACCTTTTCCAGTCCTGTGGCCATTGCTGAGTTTTCCAAATTTGCTGGCATATTGAGTGCAGCACTTCCACAGCATCATGTTTCAGGATTTGAAATAGCTCAACTGGAATTCTATCACCTCCACTAGCTTTGTTCTAGTGTTGCTTTCTAAGGCCCACTTGACTTCACATTCCAGGATGTCTGGCTCTAGGTCATTGATCACACCATCGTGTTTATCTGGGTCATGACGATCTTTTTTGTATAGTTCTTCTGTGTATTCTTGCCATCTCTTCTTAATATCTGCTGCTTCTGTTAGGTCCATACCATTTCTGTCCTTTATCGAGCCCATCTTTGCATGAAATGTTCCCTTGGTATCTCTAATTTTATGACTTATTAAGAGTACATTTTACATAGAGTCCCATGAATTAACATAGGCATAAATTTTCCCTGCATATAGACAAGAAAACTGGAAAATTTATTTTTGGAGATTTCAGTTCCCTAGTATTTCACATGATGGAGCTCCCTGTGTTTATTTTTCTCTATGCCATTTATTATCAAGTATTAACAATTAGGAATGTCTGTTTCATTTTGTTTTTTATTCAACTATTTTTAAAGACTACTTCTGAGATCATTCCTTTTATACTGAATACATTTTTAGTATGGGGAATGAGTCATGATGGCTTGCATATTTGTGCTGGTGACTCAATTTGTCATCTATTTTCATAGACTGGTGTATGTATACACAGTATGCTAAATACTATGTTCCTTTGTTTAACTTGGTACTAGTCACCCAGTTGATAGTGAATGCACTAAGAGTACTTCTCTTAAGAGAACTTTATGTAAACAAAGTGTCATGTATCTGGTGCTCAAAGAATATAAACAACTATGTTTTAAGAGATTGTGCTATACAAAGAAAGCAAAAGAAATAACAGCCTTTTCTAAGTATATGAAGCCTATTTTCTAAAGAATTTTTTTATATATAAGCATATGGAATTTGGGACAACTATAGAAAATACCCATATCTTTAAAGCATTAAAAAAAAAAAACTGTTGTTGAAAATAAGTGTCTTCAATGGAATTGCAACAATAAACTTTCAGAAATAAATGGGTTATTTAAATGAATTAGAGCTATTTCCTCAATTTTTAGTATATGTGTTTATGTCATATGTAACTTTCAGTCTTAAAAGAACTCAGGGACAGAAAAGAACTTGCTGAAGGAAAACTGCTCTAAAAGGAAAACCATGGTTATGTCAATATTAAAATACAAAATACATATGATAAAAATACTGCAAGAAATGAATCATCATGTTCTACTGATTTATTTTAATAGACAAGTAAATCAGCACAGATTTTTAAAATAATATCTGTGTACTTATGCAAACTTATGCAAACAGTACTTATGCAAACCACTTCCAGAGCTCCCTTTAACAAATATAAACCATAGTGACTTCCACTTTTTCCTCTTTCCTTCATCTTTTCTTATCCCTTTATTTCTTATTGTTCCTCCTTATTTTTCCTACTCATACCATATCTGACCCCCTTTCTTTGTACCATTTTTCTTTCCTCAACCTTCTTTATTGTCCTTTAACTGAAAATTTCAGTCCTAATGCCATGAGGTGGGATAGAGCTAGCTAAGTGTCCATGTGGAAAGGTGAATTCTCATGGAAAGGGGTCAGAGCTTACCTTAGGTGGTAAAGGGAGTCTTGCTCAAGTCTGGGCAAGGTTTAGCATGGCTTGTCGGAGTCTGAGCAGGATAAGGAAGGTATCTCAGCAGACACAAGGCTGGTATGAAGTTTCAAAACCCAAGCCTTGAGGTCATTGTTGGTAATGGCAGACCATGGGCCCTGATCATTATAACACATTTGTCCTAACTGTGCCAGACTACAAGTTTTATATATCTCCCAATAAATTGTTTTTGTAGTTAGTTATACACTGTTATATACTGGTCATAGCCTGACTATCTTCTAAATGCTTACTCCTCCAAGTAGTGGGGGTGGGGGTAGAGGGGCTTGCTTGCTGTTTGCTCCATCAGGGCTGCTCACAGAGCTGCTGTTTCCTCTTTGAAAGGTAACCTACTACATGTGCTTTTGTTATCCATCCCTCAATGTTACCTATGGGCATTGGGGCTTAGGAAACAACAAGGTGTATGCTAACCCTCTGGCTATTGACATGCTGTGCTTAAAGTCCTTCATCTCATATTCAGGAGTCATACGTCTGTTCTCAGATCCATAAAACTATGTCGGGTTAATTTTGTTAGTTTGCAAGAGGGGTAAATTCTCAGACACTTCACAAAAGATCATAGTGCAAGCTGAGTGAGGAACTGAATTGACCGACAACTGGTGTCTAGAATGTCATGACAGGATGAGGAGAACATCTGTGAGCACACCAAGTCATAGTCAGGAGTTTTGGTTCCTCATTGGCATATATGTGTATATCCATATGTTCTCCATCTCTGTGCAAGAGGATCAGTGAGCCCCAAATTTGTAACCATAAACACACATAGCACCACGAGTCCATTAAAAGGAAACATGATTCCTTGGAAAAATGACTGATCGTAACAGGAATTTGGGTAGAAGCAATACAAGGTGAATCAGTAACTTCCTGTTGTGTAAAAAACAAAGAATCACTCAAATAATGAGGGGACATATCAAAAGCTTGAAGGGGTGCCCATTTGCCAAGTCTCTCAAAATTGGGCCACAAAATAAATGATTACGTGGATTTTAAGTCACTGAAAGAAATGGAAATTGTGGGTTCATGCTGTCAACTCTATATATTGTCACCCTGCTTATTTAACTTATGTGCAGTGTACATCATGAGAAACGCTGGGCTGGAGGAAGCACAAGCTGGAATCAAGATTGCCTCAGATATGCTGATACACCACCCTTATGGTAGAAAGTGAAGAAGAACTAAAGAGCCTCTTGATGAAAGTCAAAGAGGAGAGCGAAAAAGTTGGCTTAAAGCTCAACATTCAGAAAACGAAGATCATGGCGTCTGGTCTCTTCATTTCATAGTAAATAGATGGGGAAACAGTGTCAGACTTTATTTTGGGGGGCTCCAAAATCACTGCAGATGGTGATTGCAGCCATGAAATTAAAAGACACTTACTCCTTGGAAGGAAAGTTATGACCAACCTAGACAGCATATTAAAAAGCAGAGACATTACTTTGCCAACAAAGGTCCGTCTAGTCAAGGCTATGACTTTTCCAGTGGTCATGTATGGATGTGAGAGTTGGACTGTCAAGAAAGCTGAGCGCCAAAGAATTGATGCTTTTGAACTCTGGTGTTGGAGAAGACTCTTGAGAGTCCCTTGGACTGCAAGGAGATCCAACCAGTCCATCCTAAAGGAGATCAGTCCTGGGTGTTCTTTGGAGGGACTGATGTTGAAGCTGAAACTCCAATACTTTAGCCACCTGATGGGAAGAAGTGACTCATTGGAAAAGACCCTGATGCTGGGAAAGACTGAAGGTGGGAGTAGAAGGGGATGATAAAGGATGAGATGATTGGATGGCATCATTGACTCAATGGACATGGGTTTGGGTTGACTCCAGGAGTTGCTGATGGACAGGGTGGCCAGGTGTGCTGTGATTCATGGGGTTACAAAGAGTCGGACACAACTGAGCAACTGAACTGAACTTATGCAGCATTCCAGAAGGCCTTTAAATTTCACTGGATCACAGTGTTGAGCATTTCACTGAACAAATAAACTTCATAAATGTATATTTTAGATTTGGCATAGGCTCATATAAATTTAACAGTGTGTATCTCCTTTTTTCCTAGTTGTTAATTTTATGAAATCTTTGTGGATTTCATAAAATAAAAATAATCTCTAAATCATTTCATATATTAGAATTTTCAAACCTGGCCTAACCAAAAATTCTTTTGTATGTATGGTATTGTCATACTATTAAAAGACTTATAGTATTCCAGTACATATATTCAATATCCATATTATCTTGTATTTCATATTTATGGAGATCTCTTTCCTTGAGATCTGTCTCTATGCTTCTTGTTCAGCCTTCCTTTATTACAGATCTTGGATTCCATGCTTCATTATTTCAAACCCTCCTAATATTCTTCTTCCAAAGCATATTTTTGATTATAAATGTAATTATATTAGGACGTGTCTGTGTTTGGTGAGGGGATATTGCACAAATTAAATAAACTGTTAGTTAAAATTTTAAGGATATCATGTTACAATGTTTGTTCATTTATAGTTTATAAAGATACATTAAAACCATTTACTTGTAATTTACTGATATAAAGTTTAAGGAAGAAATAGGAATTGCTGATAACTCTTAACATCTAAGGGGTGTGGTAGGAAGAATGAAAGAGTATGAAAATATTTTGTTTTCATACTTTTCTCTATACAGGCTATAGAAACATTATTACTTTAACTTTAATACTTGACCATATGTTTCTGTATAATTAATAAAAATCTACATGAGTTTTCTCTAAGTCAAAAACTTTTAGAGCCTTTGAATATTTGAAATATTGCAATAGCTACTGTGATCAATGCTAAAGAAAGAGATAATATTGTCTCTAAAATTAGGGAATATACATGTTGCTGTTATGGGAACATTGGATAAACCTCTTACAGACTTACATGATACTTCAAAATATAAAAATAATTAAATGCCTACATTAGCAGAGATATTATAATAATGATAGAAATTCAAAGAAGAGACAGTGAGTTCACTATAAAATGCGTGAAGACTCAGTTTCACAATAAATGATAAAACCATATCAATCTGTGTTGAATAGATTTCCATACTATCTAGAAATAAACAAAATCATCAGCAGATAAAATGTTGTTTTCGGAAAATCTAAAGAAAATTTCCTATTCAACTTTGGATGCTATATATAATTCAGTATGATCAAAAGTTAATAGATTAATAATTTATGTTTAACAAAGACAAGTACAGAAATGTGCTACTTCTGTGTACTCTAGTGCCTCAGAATCCACATATATAATTTCATAATTATTATTAGTTAGGATGTCATAACTCAGAAACTATGAAGCTATGTGTTGTCATTTAGAAATTAGTAAAACTTTTATGGAAGCTTCTGTAATGATATTTAAATTCAGTAGTCTTATTTAAATTTCATTGACAAGACAGACTTGAAGTTTTCAATGGAAGGTGATAAAGCTATGGTAATGATGTGCACGTTTAAGGTATTTTAGCTCTTCCATGAAATGCGTGTCTTACAAAGATAATAATACTATGTCTGAACTGTTCTTTTTAATTATCTCTTCCTTTTTTTTTGCAATTAAGGTGACTAGTTCAGCTTTAAAAAAAATTCATATATTTTTAGTTACTTCAATAATTATGTCAGTTATGAAATTATATTCCAAAAAATAAGTGATACAGAAGAAATTTAGTAACACTTGGGAAAAGGTTTTTTTGTTTTTTTGTTGTTTAGTCACCAAGTTGTGTCTGACTCTTTGTGATCCCATAGACTGTAGCCCACCAGGATCCTCTGTCCCTAGGATTCTCCAGACAAGAATACTGGAGTGGGTTGCCATTTCCTTCTCTAGAGGATATTCCTGACCCAGGGATCGAATTTGCATCTCCTGCATTGGCAGGTGGATTCTTTACCACTGAGCTACCAAGGAAGTGGGGAAAATGTTTTACACAAGGAAAATGATTAATTAATCTGAAAAATTACATATTCATAGAGTATTTTTAGAATGTATTGTATTTATGTACACACACAAAACAACTACTCTAATTTTGACTCAATAATATAAATGTGATTTTTTAATATAAAATGTTGAAAATAAATCCCACTCTGCTGTTCTCATTAGTGATGTCCTCTTCTCTTTTAATAATTAAACAATTGAAAACTAATTATTTTATTGGAAATCACAGCAAAATATAATCAGGACAATAAATCTGCTGCAAAAATATATATTTGGATTTAAAATATAAATATATATATATATATATCATTTAGAATACACTTTTCCATATTTTCCCCATCAACAGTACAGATGCCTGAGCCTATTGTTCATGTAGGTAAATGAATTAATACTTTGCTCATATTACTACAATCACTGTGATTTATATTCATTCACCTTCGATATATTCATCTTACTTTTTCCATACAAATGTTAAGTATGCTCATTATTGTTTTTATGGAAATGTCTATAATAGAGTTGGTGATGGACAGGGAGGCCTGGCATGCTGTAATTCATGGGGTTGCAAAGAGTCGGACACGACTAAGTGACTGAACTGACTGAACTAACTATAATAAACATTAAGTAGTATTTTTTAAAAATATTTTTCAATGTGAAATTATATTTATAAAAAATAGCTCATCAAGGAATATAAAATGACTCAGTCATGGAAAATTTTGTTTTTGGTATTTAGAAAATGGACCAGATGTTGGGATCACTCCAGGGGTAAGAAATAAGCAAAAATCTAGTCAAATTAAGTAAGAAAAGTGAACTTTACTTTCAGGCATATATTTAGGTATCTTAGTTTAGATGCAAAGATATTCAAGGACTATTTCACAGAAACTGTATCATATAGAGAAGATATTTAAGATATTTTAAGTGTCAGTGACCTGTTTGAAGAATATATAATGAATCTCTACATTTTCCATCCATATACTGATGATTATTTGTATTTGTTCTACATGTCATTTTGGTCGGATGTGAAGTAGCGGATGTTCCATTAACATCATGAAATTAAGAATGTTAATGGATGAATTAAGCCTGGTAATGAATGAAGTTACTCTCAGATAAATATGTATACGTATAAGTTATATCCATAGCTTCGATCTGAGTAAAATTCTAATGAGAATTTAACAATACATTCTTAATTATTTTTACCAAGGGTCAAAACTGTGAAGAAAAATGTGTATTGTAATGGTTGTGATACAACAAAGTAATTACATCATAGCTGTCAATAAGGAGTTTGCAAATTAGCCTAGTAGGATTGCAAAACTATACAAAGACAAGTTTAAAGTGATAGAAAGATATATAATATATAGAAAAGATTAGTCGACCTATGCATGATATGGAAGACACTTGGTGAATTTAAAGAAAAAAGATAATGTGAAATTTTTATTCAGTTGGATATTGCAATAATTACTTCACTTTAATTCCACTTCCCAGATGACTCATTTTCAACAATTAAAGAGATTATGACAGGAGAGAGATCAGATTAACAACAATCTGTCTTCAATAACACAGTACTTTTTTTAAATGAGCAAAAGATCATCCGGGGATATGATAACTGTGCTTCATGCAGTTTGGGCAATACAAATGAGAGATCAGTGATTGTTAGAGAGTTAAAAAGTTTCCCCAAACAAACTGTTCCCCAGTGAAAAGTTGAGTTACTTGTTACATTTGATTTTGACTAGGAGAAGCTGGCCTTGACATCTGCTATCTTACTAAGCTTATTATTACTCCAGATGGCAACTTCAAACTGTTCTCCAGTGTTTCACTTCTATAGAATAATAATTTTGTGCTTTCAGAGCACAAGACACTTATCTTCATATCACTGTTTCCATTTCATTATGTTTACTCAAATGTTTTATCAATAAGATTTAAGGATACAAATTAAACAGTGGCATCGATAAAGCTTTTTCGAACTAGACAAATAATCTCAGAAAACAGCTATTATTTAAATACTAATAAAAAATGTTTTGCTAAAAATTTAATAAAATCACATTTTACCTCTTCTAATTAGATAAATAACTCTACCATGTCAGACCAAATGAAAGAAAATGAAATATAGAATTTAGGAAGGACACAAACCAGAAATTTGGATAGCAGTTCTAAATTCAGCAGAAGTCAAACAGAGTATCAGAAAGATAATCCCTCTTCAAGATTGAAAAAGAAAAAAAAAAAAAAAAAACTCATGCCTAATTAATTATTTAAGCTATTGATCAGAATTTTCTAATTATTTTCATTAACTAATTCTCCTTAATTCTTCCACAAAATTATTGGGTACAGCTCCTGCTTATGGACTTTGTTTGGGAAGGAGGGTAATCATAGAAGGAGGATTAAATGAAAGATATTATCGATAAGACATATAACCTGAAGTAGCTGATTGGTGAGATGGAGTAAAGAAGCAGAGACTGTGATATGAACTGCCTCGTGTTGAATAAATTTAAGCTGAGCAAAGTTTGAAGACAAAGTAGAAGAAGGAGAAGAGGAAGTCAAAGAAGAAGGAGGAGGAACAAAAGGACAAGAAAGAAGAGGGAGGAAGAGAGGATGATTAAGGGAGGAGATGAAAAAGAAGCAAACCTCTGACATTTCTACTTAAGTGCACTGTAATATAAATTGTTGCTAAGCTCAATCACAGACTTGGTATTATTTCTCATGATATTCTTTAACGTGCTTGTTCTTAATGAACTACTCTTATTCACAGATGAGTAGTCAAGAAAACGGAACACACACAAACATGCACACACAAGGCAAAGAAAAATGAGTGAGAAAAATACAAATGATAGTTGAGGAATTGGAATTTTGGAGGCAAAGAACCAGAGAGAGGAAATGGAGGGGAGGGGGCAAAGAAAGGAGCACCCCAGAAATTTGCATAAAGATCCTTGTAGTCTCTCATTAGATAAAAGCATGTGCACAGGCAAGGGGAAATTCCACAAGGCTAGGAAAATTGCTACTGGATCAATGTAAGGTGAACATTCCCAGAACTCACAGAAGGACTTGAGATTTTTAAATTCCAACCAGCAAGGTGGAGAGATTTAATTGAATAAATATTATATTCAGTAAAGATCTAAGACAATTTACACAGTAATTATAAGTCTAAACTAAAATTAAAACAACTCTGAATAGACCATAATATACCTTAAAATGAAAATGTAAAAGAAAATGCTAATCCACAACTTAATGGCATTCAAACAAATTTCAACAATCTTAAATCTACAGAAAGACAACAGAATCCATAGAATCACAAAAGAATATTCATCAGTGTCAGTATTCAATCAAAAAATTACTAGACAAAATTTCTACTTACAAGTTTTGAAATAAGCAAAAAGCCAATTAAATGTGGCAAAAGAAAATAGAGAACTTGAAGGCTAATCAACAGAGATTATTCAGTCTAAGGTGGGGTGGGAGGGAAGGACACTTAGTGACTTATGGACAATATCAAACATCTAGTGTATTGTGACTGAAGTTGCAAAAAAGAGAGAAGACAGTAAATGGGGTGGAAGTGGGAGGTAGAGCATTTGTAGATAACTACTAAAACATTCCTAAATTTTTTTGAAAAAAAAATTAAAAATACATAGAATTCAGGGAATATCATTGGATATATTAAAAGACAACAATGCCAAGGTGTATCATAGTCAAACTGCTGAAAACAAATTTAAAGATGATCTTGAAATCTTCTGCAGATCAAAGACAGTTATAACTGAAAAGGCAGTTATAACTGAAATTCCCAAATTGTCTAATTAATATAAACAACATTCAATTGCTTTTCCCAGTGTTGTCTGAAACCACCTGAGTTAGCCACTTCTCTTATTGTGCATACGTATGCTCAGAACATAGTAATGAAGAAACTTTACATATTTCTAAATTGTGTAATGAATGTGAATATTATTCTATCATGTTTTAGTTTGAAAATGCCAAATCACATGAACTTTGATTGTGAGACTGAGAGCCAACTGTCATATAGAGACCATGTTCTGAGAAGGCCACTAAGAGTGTTTACAAAAAGCAATGGAAAGAAGCTTGTAGATTTCTGAAATTAAGCACAGTCTTGAAGTTTATAAAGAAGCATAGAATATGCCAAGTTAAAGTCCTCCTCTCTTTCTTTGCCCTAAGGGGAATACTTAATTCATTTTTATCAATTCTACCAAAACAATAATTTGTAACAGATAGGAGCAAAAACCCCGGGAGATGTGAAGGACAGGGAAGTCTGGCATGCGGCAGTACATGAGGTCGCAAAGGGTTGGATAGGACTGAGTGAAGGAACAATAACAATTAGAGAAAATATAGCATAGAGTGAAAGTAACAGTTGCTCAGTCGTGTCCAACTCATTGAGACCCCATGGTCTATACAGTTCATGAAATTCTCCAGGCCACAATACCGGAGTGGGTAGCCTTTCCCTTCTCCAGGGGATCTTCCCAATACAGGAATCGAACCAGGGTCTCCTGCATTACAGGCGGATTCTTCTCCAACTGAGCTATCAGGGAATCCCTTGCATAAGTTAATGACATTCTATAGACATTAGCATAGTATAATGTCACATTTTTCATCCATTTTGAATTAATTTAGGAAGACTTTGTATAGCAATCCATTAATACAAGTAAGTAGAAGAGTAAGGGTTAAAATGTAAGATTATTAGTCTTTCCAATGCATAATATTTGTTTTACATGTGAAGAGTCTTATCTTGATATTCAGCAAGCTATTTTTACATAGTTGAAAACACTTAACAAATAAATTCACTTAGCTTAAGCTACAATGCACAATCTGCAAAAAGCCTAGAACTAATCATTATATTTTTCCTTTCCCAAAATATTTATCTCAATCTTGTTTTTTTTTTTCCAACAGAAAACTATTTTAAATTTTATTTTTGCTCTACTCAACAGATTTTCCTTGAGAGATAATTATATACAAGAACTTAGATAGACACTGGGGATACAAGGTGAAAAATTCTAATAAGATTTCAATCTGGTAGATTATTTAACATACATGCAACTAAATATAGCATAAGATGGGGTAAAAAATGTTGTCCAAAATTAGACTTGGATAACAAGCAAAGAATGATTCATTTTTCCTGTATGATCTTCAGTTCAGTTCAGTCACTTAGTTGTGTCTGACTCTTTGCGACCCTATGTACCGCAGTTCACCAGCCTTCCCTGTCCATTACCAGCTCTGGGAGTTTGCTCAAACTCATGTCCATAGATCGGTGATACCATCCAAACATCTCATCCTCTGCCATCCCCTTCTCCTCCTGCCTCTATCTTTCCCAGCATCAGGGTCTTTTCCAGTGAGTCAGTTCTTCACATCAGGTAGCCAAAGTATTGGAGTTTGAGCTTCAGCATCAGTCATTCCAATGAATTTTCAGGACTGATTTCCTTTAGGACTGACTGGTTTGATCTACTTGCAGTTCAAGGGATTCTCAAGAGTCTTCTCCAACACTACAGTTCAAAAGCATCAATTTTTTGGTGTTTAGCATCCTTTATAGTCCAACTCTCATGTCCATACATGACTACTGGAAAAAACCTTGGCTTTGACTAGATGGACCTTTATTAGCAAAGTAATGTCTCTACTTTTAAATTGAGATTAGTGAGAAAATTATTTTATGTTGCAAGCATGTTTTATTTTGGACTTTTGAAATAGATACTTGTAAAAGTATCTGTGTTTTGAGTTAATTTTGTTGAACTGGCAAAGTAGGACAACCCACATTAACATAAATGGGGTAGACGGTCTCAATGATATATAGAATGTCCACAAACATAGCCAGAAACCTTGCAAGTCTATTCCTGAAAAACACCCCTCACTGCATCTCTGAATGACTCTGTTACAATATAAACATTCCAAGAGAGAAAAAAAAAATATCACAACTGAAAAAAAAAGATCTTATGGATTATGAAATATCACAGGTATACTATATGAGACTACTTGATTTAGATATTAAAGAGAAATAGTAGCCTGGATATGTTAATATTAACCTTGGAAACATATAAATTGGATAAGTTTGGTGGTAGGAAAAACTTTTTGATACCTGGATTTGTAATTACAGATGAGTAGAGGGCTGACATCAGTTCAGTACAGTTCAGTCGCTCAGTCATGTCCGACTCTTTGTGACCCCATGAATTGCAGCACGCCAGGCCTCCCTGTCCATCACCAACTCCTTGAGTCCACCCAAACCCATGTCCATCGAGTTGGTGATGCCATCCAACCATCTCATCCTTTGTTGTCCCCTTCTCCTCCTGCCCTCAATCTTTCCCAGCATCAGGGTCTTTTCAAATGGGTCAGTTCTTCTCATCAGGTGGTGAAAGTACTGGAGTTTCAGCTTCAACATCAGTCTCTCCAATGAACACCCAGGACTGATCTCCTTCAGAATGGACTGGTTGGATCTCCTTGCAGTCCAAGGGACTCTCAAGAGTCTTCTCTAACACCACAGTTCAAAAGCATCGATTATTCAGCGCTCAGTGTTCTTTATAGTTCAACTCTCACATCCATACATGACCACAGGAAAAACCATAGCCTTGACTAGACAAACCTTTATTGGCAAAGTAATGTCTCTGCTTTTTAATATGATGTCTAGGTTGGTCATAACTTTCCTTCCAAGGAGTAAGTGTCTTTTAATTTCATGGCTGCAATCACCATCTGCACTGATTTTGGAGCCAAGAACAATAAAGGCAGCCACTGTGTCCAGTGTATGCCCATCTATTTGCCATGAGGTGATGGGACCAGATGCCATGATCTTAGTTTTCTGAATGTTAAGCTTTAAGCCAACTTTTTCACTCTCCTCTTTCTCTTTCATCAAGAGGCTCTTTAGTTCTTCACTTTCTGCCATAAGGGTTTTGTCATCTGCATATCTGAGGTCATTGGTATTTCTCCCAGCAATCTTGATTCCAGCTTGTGCTTCTTCTAGCCCAGCATTTCTCATGATGTACTCTGCATATAAGTTAAATAAGCAGGGTGACAATATGGAGCCTTGACATATTCCTTTTCCTATTTGGAACCAGTCTGTTGTTCCATGTCCACTTCTAACTGTTGCTTCCTGACTTGTATACAGGTTTCTCAAGAGGCAGGTCAGGTGGTCTGGTACTCCAATCTCTTGAATTTTCCACAGTTTATTGTGATCCACACAGTCATACCTGTGGCGGATTCATGTTGATATATGGCAAAACCAATACAATATTGTAAAGTTAAAAAATAAAATAAAATAAATTGAAAAAATTCATGATCATACATGTGTTCAAAAAATAGAGAATTAAAAAATAACAATGCAATGGAGAAAAGAAATTTAGACTTTCATTTCCACCTCAGTGTTTATGTTTACCAATAAATGGAATAGAAAAAAAAAAAGCAGAAATAGATGTTTTTCTAGAACTCTCTTGCTTTTTGATGATCCAGGAGATGTTGGCAGTTTGATCTCTGGTTCCTCTGCCTTTTCTAAAACCAGCTTGAACATCTGGAAGTTCACGGTTCATGTATTGCTGAAGCCTGATTTGGAGAATTTTAAGCATTACTTTACTAGCGGGTGAGATGAGTGTGATTGTGCAGTAGTCTGAGCATTCTTTGGCATTGCCTTTCCTTGGGATTGGAATGAAAACTGACCATACTTCTACATAAATGTTTCCTAATTAATTAATTACCCATGTTATTTTAGATTACCTTGTGCTTACACATGTATTTAATAAACATTTTTCAGAAGAAAAAAGCTCTTGATTTCAAGATTATTTTTTAAAACACATTCATTCCATATCAAATTCTATGATGCCTCGAAATAACATTTTTTGAATGCTGTAATATGCCATTAGTCCCCAACCCCTGGACCACAGACAGGTACTGTTTTTTAGGAAAGTAGGTATGAGGTGAGAGATAAGATTTTATGACTTGAGAAGATTATTATAAATATTTGGACTGCAACTGGATACCTTTAATTATAATTCAAGAAAAGGAATTATTACATATGTGTCAAAATTATCTCAGATATTGTATAACAAGAAATATATAATAAAATATATCTTTCATTATTTGAATTCTTAATTCACTTATAGATCTACATTCAAGGTCTAAACTCTCAGAAACTCATTTTTCTCCAGTGAAAATAGAGGAACACGTAAAGTTGTCCCTAATCCTTGATCTTCATGATAAAATTATTAAGCTATGTAAAAATCTTAAAATAAAATGTCTTCTATGTAATTAGAATATGTCTCCCCTGGTTACTTGATTAATTGTGCATCTTAATTAACTGGCTATTTCACCCCACAAATCCCAATATATACTTTAACTTTCATTAATTCTTTCCCTAAGCTTTGAAGAAATTTTTAAAGGAATGCAATGCAGAAATTTAAAGTAAATATTTCAAATCTCCTACCATTTGAAAATTACAGTTATAATAAAGATTTTTACAAACTATACCCTTGATAGTACAAGAAAAAGATATGTTTTCTGAGAAACTGTAAAATTAAGTTGATTGTGATCTACATGTTGTAGATAAAGGATCCTCTAAGCAAAATAAATTATCCAAGAAGTAAAATCAAGGTTAAAACAATTGCATTAACTCACTGAAAACACATGATAGAACTTCATCTCCTTTCTCCATTGTACTGAAAGAAGTGACTGAGGAAGAGGTGGATTGTTTCATAAATAATCTAAATGGGATTTGGCTCGAGTTAAATTGTATATGTTACTAAATTTGAATAAACTTTACATAATAGGAACATTTGACATGGCTATTTTTTACTTATTTGAAATGTATAGTATGTAATTCACATTGAGCAAGCTAGTATTTGAGCAAATATAATCATCCTGTATGCATGTGAATTTGTGTATCTGTTGTAGTGGTACTTTTGGAAGGAAAGTTATGACCAACCTAGACAGCATATTAAAAAGCAGAGACATGACTTTGCCAACAAAGGTCCATCTAGTCACGACTATGGTTTTTCCAGTGGACATGTATGGATGTGAGAGTTGGACTATAAAGAAGGCTGAGTGACGAAGAATTGATGCTTTTGAACTGTGGTGTTGGAGAAGACTCTTGAGAGTTCCTTGGACTGCGATGAGATCCAACCAGTCCATCCTAAAGGAGATCAGTTCTGGGTGTTCATTGGTAGGACTGATGTTAAAACTAAAACTCCAATACTTTGGCCACCTGATGCGAAGAGCTGCCTCATTTGAAAAGTCCCTGATGCTAGGAAAGATTTAGGGCAGGAGGAGAAGGGGATGACAGAGGATGAGATGGCTGGATGGCATCACCAACTCAATGGACATGGGTTTGGGTGGACTCTGGGAGTTGGTGATAGACAGGGAGGCCTGGCGTGCTGTGGTTCATGGAGTCACAAAGAGTCGGACATGACTGAGCGACTAAACTGAACTGAACTGTATGGTACTGGTGGCAATACTTTTCATTGAAGAGAAAATAAGCAACTCTCATCTTAAGAAGTACATAGAAAACAAGTGTGTGTTTACTTCTTTGATACTACTCATGCTGTGAGTTCCTTCTTCAGATTTGTCACTTATTAATATCAACTATGTTTCCATAGTAGCTCAACTGGAAAGAATCCACCTGCAATGCAGGAGACCAGGTTCGATTCCTGGGTTGGGAAGATCTAGTGGGGAAGGGACAGGCTACCCACTCTAGTATTCTTGAGCTTCCCTGGTGCCTCAGCTGGTAAAGAATCTTCCTGAAATGTGGGAGACCTGGGTTTGATCCCTGGGTTGGGATGATCCCCTGGAGAAGGGAAAGGCTATCCACTCCAGTATTCTGGCCTGGAGAATTCCATGGACTGTACAGTCCATAAGGTCACAAAGAGTGGGACACGACTGAGTGACTTGCACTTGACACTGCAGGCTTCTAAGCATTTATTGCATGGCTCCTTTTCTCTTTTCCATCTTTCTTTCTTTCTTTCTTTTCACTCTTGTAACCTGACCATATTATTTATATTCTTTTTCCTTCTAAAGTATCACTTTCTTACTTTGCTAGTGTCCCCATCTTCAGATGGATCACACAAGTTGGCTGAAGCTCACTGAACTGAATCTCTTTGGATTAGTCCCTTATCCACCTCCATTAGGTTTCTCTGCTGTAGAGAATCACCCATTTGAGCTACATCACTTGGGCTTTAGGAGGTCAAAGGAAAGAAAATGATGACTACCACAATCACAGTTTCCTTTCTGTTCCATTATCTTGTAATGGTTGTTAATACTTTATCTCAGGATAGTCCTCTCCTTTTAACTCGTTATCTCCTTCCAGGTTTTGCTGTTACTGCAATGAGCCCCTACCAGCCAATGTTGCAAACAGAACCTACTATTGTTACCTCTGATATATTGTGATAAATCACGATTTCAAATAGTTCCTTTATTAAACCCTCCATGAAGCATCTTTAGTTTATACTAAAAACTAGATACACTCATTATAATAATTGGCCCAATAAGACTACATGAGAGTTTAAAGGTAAAACGACTTTAGTTATAACCTGACAGTGCTATAGGGGAAAAAATATCTCAGTGACTAATTATGTTAACGTCTCATTTGGGTTATATGTCCATCCTGGGTTGGAAAGCGGCCTTTGGTCATCATAGTCTCTTAAAGGACACTGGAAATTCCATAGAAATTTAACTCCAGGATTGCAAAGGCAAGGAAAAAGAAAGATGAAGAACCAGGAATCGGTTATGAAAGGTTGTGCCTAAAGATAGCTTCATTCATTTTTTTTAATTTATAAGTCAAATGGCTTAGCCTGAATGATAGTATGATCCTCCCACAGGGAGAAGAACCATATTTGATTGAACACTAATGAACTATAATGTAGTCTGCCATTTTGGTCATCAAATATTAGCTTTTTACTTTATCGCATCTATGGAACATTCCTACTCAGTCCCAAAGTTCCCACCTAATCACTACTTCTGGCCCTAAGTCTGAGATTTCTTGGTGTTACGTGATTTTCTCTATATCAGGCGAGATATACGGCTTTTTTTTTTTTTTTTGAGAATTATGAACTCAAAAGAAAGGTTATCTTCCTTCCAAAATCAAAATATAAAGTAATGGAATTGAGAAGGGCAATAATAGTAAAAGGGGTTTCTGGTAAGAACTATTATATTGCAAAATACAGAACCAAAACAAACCACAGGAGTCAAAATTAATATAGGCACATAGGAACATTAGTTATAGGCACATTAGTTATTAGTTTAAAATTCATCTTATCAATTAAGCAATTATCTTAGTGGTTAAATGGTTTATATAGCATACAGTCAATAAAACTAAATGTATGATTCTACTGGGAATTAACTGGGCTGATTTTATGCCTCATTATTAATGACCTGAAACATTAAAAAAAAAATCCTTTAGGCCACTGGATACTTACTAATTTGAAAAATTATGTTTTTATAATAGTCTCAGTATATGTATATATTAAACCTAATAATTTCCCTGTGGAATAATTCAAATTTATGGAAAATTATTAAAGATTTAAAATTATTAGCAGGCCAACAAAAATGTTAATTAGTGACATTCTTACCGAAGGTAACAAAGTATTTTGGGGAAGCCAATAATTGAATATCAAGTCCAGGTGAATTCATGATTTTCAATCATACTTTTTCTCTTTTATAATCGTGCTCCATAAATAGAGGCTAATCTATCATATTATATAGAAGAAATATGTATTAAAATATTTTACGGCCTTTAATAAGCTTTTGGTGTTGTAAATGCCAAAGAATTACAATTATTTTCAGGAAATACATCTAAGAGGAAAACAGGCTAAGAATGTCATAATGAAAAATGATTATTTGCATCAAATTTTTAAAATAAGCCTGCCATTGTCCAATCTACATTTGTTGCAAAAGTGCTAAAATGGTATGGTATCCTGCATTTGCATGTTTCTTCTCATTTAACATAAGCTTAAATAAATATTTTAAGTATATTATATTAAAATTATAATTTCATGCATGGCAGATTCATGTTGATGTATGGCAAAACTAATACAATATTGTAAAGTAATTAGCTTCCATTAAAATAAATTTATTAAAAAAATAAAATAAAATTATAATTTCATAATCAAATTTTTTTGTGGAATAATCACTTACACAGTGGATTTTTGAAAGTTCTTTGATTACAAGGCTTTTAAATTATCAACAAAATAGTACAACTTCCAAGAAATACCAAAAAGTTTCCAGAGTAAAAAGGCCCACAGAATGACCGTGTGATCAGTAAAGACTCATACATAGATGCACTGCCATAAATTTCAAAATCCTTGATAAAAATAACAAATCCTAAGAGTTTTTACATAGAAGGAGAGGCAGACAGGGAGACAGACATACATAAAGATAAAAAGAGACAGAGAACATTAAAAGAGGAGTTTTAAATGGCAGAAAACTTTTCAAAATATACTATACATTCTGAGAAAAGCAATGCAAAAATGCTTTCAAAATTTATTGTTTATAATCCAAGATTTCAAGAAAGCATAATATATAGTCTTAAGAAACTTATTTTCAGATATGCAGGAAAATAGGCCTATATGTAATCTTTGATGAACAGTAGGCACCTATGGACATGAGTCTGAGTGAACTCCGGGAGTTGGTGATAGACAGGGAGGCCTGGCATGCTGCGATTCATGGGGTCGCAAAGAGTCGGACACGACTGAGCGACTGAACTGACTGAGGCACCTATTTTCTTAAAGTACATCAAGATTTTTGAAGAATTGCTTCAAGTTGACTAATAAACACGGATATTTTCATAGTGACGAATTTGCATTAACAAACAAATTGGACATGAAATTAGGGAGTTCAGTATCATGCTGCCACCTTAAAGAAAAAAAATTGCAAAACGTATTGTCTCAAACACAGTATTTCATGCAAAAACTTCATTCAGTCTGTTCCCAACTTGTTGCTTCTTTGGCTGGTCCTCTGAGTGCCTTTGTCTGGTGGCTTAACTGAGGCTGGATGGTCAAAGCCAGCCTCACTCTCATATCTTTGGGTTGCATGAGGCTGCCATGTATCTCCAGCACTCTTCATTGATTTGTATCCACCATGACTAGACTGTTTGTAGTCTTTATTCCAATGTTGGTAAGATGAATTTAAAACTGAGACTTTTTTTTTAAAATAATGCTTTCTCAAATATTTAATTTAGCTATGTCACATGACCATTAAGAAAATGTGTCCCCTAAAAGAGCCTCTATTTCCATTTCCCTAAGTCTTAGAGAACACACAACCTCCTTCATACAAAGCAAGGTTTAGAAATCAGGCATCTGAAAAGATATTTCCTGCAGTACGTGTATTCACAATCTGTTCAAGCATGTAACCCAAAGGATGCCCCATGCTGCTTTTCCTCCAGTGAAGGCAACTTAGATCTAGAGAACCACTGTCTGATCCCAAAACACGATTTTAGTTTTAGTGTAATTTACTTCTAATTATGCTAAGCAAGATCTTTCTGAACATATATACAATCAAAATTGTCCTTGTTTTTCAATCTATCTGTCCTCTTTGAGCATATTTTTTAACTCTAAAAGTTCTTAATGTATCTTCACCATACTTCCTCCAGGATTAAATTACATAGATCAATGGTCTCCAAGTTTTTCCTCATACAATCCCATATAGCCTTAAGTTTTTAACAACCCCATAATATTCTTAGAGTTATAATAATTAAAACTCATAAAAGTCAGACATGACTCAGTGACTAAATCACCACCACCAAACTAGAAGTTAATACTGAGAAAAATTGTAAAATATTTATTTTTCATTTAAAAATATAAAAAACATTACTTGTTAATATAAAGGTGTTTTATGAAAAATAACTAATTTTCCTAAAAGAATATTAAGAGAATGGTATTATCTTGCAAGCCTTTCAGTTCAGTTCAGTTCAGTCGCTCAGTTGTGTCTGACTCTTTCTGACCCTTGGGACTGCGGCACACCAGGCTTCCCTGTCCATCAACAACTCCTGGAGCTTGCTCAAGCTCATGTCCATAGAGTCAGTGATGTCATCCGACCACATTATCCTCTGTCGTCCCCTTTTCCTCCTGCCTTTTATCTTTCCCAGCATCAGGGTCTTTTCCAAGGAGCCAGTTATTCACATTAGGTGGCCAAAGTATTGGAGTTTCAGCCTTAATGTCTGGCTAATTATGAAACAAGTTGATTTTTATGTCTGCTTTTACATTAAATCTGTTGCAATATGTTGTTTGGGTTTAAATGTATGAAGTCATGCCTCACAGAGATATGCAGCTGAGACTAAAAGGAATATTTAATAGTGCTTTTAAGTATAATATGTTTTTATATTCTTCTTTGATAGTAAACAAGAATGTGGCAAGTTGAAGCTTCATAAAGACTGGCTGCAGTGTAGAATGTGAAACAATATCAGTGATATTTTGTGCTCTATTGAATTAAGACTGGCCTGTCTTCCATCTGGAATGTATTTTTAACACATGCATAATTGAATAGATTATGCTTTCATCATTTCTTTAAAAAATTAAATTTAAATCTATACTGTCCCAAATTCTGTTATTTGTGAAGATGTGTATCATATGCAAAATTGAGCAAACTAAAAAGATAGTATTTAACAGAACTTACACACACACACACAACACACACACACACACAAACAGTCCTGAAATATTTTGATGGTTAAGGAAAAACCATTTCAATTCCACATTGTTCTTATAATTTTGTCAGTTCTTGATTTCATATGCAGACCTGGCCTTAAACTATACAATCCAAATTCATTACATAAATACACAACTTAAAGGAATAAGAATCTCCTTTTTCTTTACAGTTTTTTCCTACCATCATACCTTCTCCTATCCTTCATTAAGTAACTGATTAAAAGCCTCCTTGACGGGGCTTCCCAGGTAGCACTGGCGGTAAAGAACCTGTCTGCCAATGCAGGAGACACAAGACATGCAGGTTCAATCCCTGAGTTGGGAAGATCCCCCAGAGGTGGACATGGCAATCTACTCCAGTATTCTTGCCTGGAGAATTTTCATGGACAGAGGCATCTGAAGGGCTACAATCCATAGGATCGCACTGAATGGAACACGACTGAAGTTACTTAGCACGTATGAACGTGCACTCCTTGACTATAGGGTATGTTAACCATACTCTCCTAGCAGTGTAAAGCTGAAAAGAAAAACTGAAAAGATTTACCATGAAGTGACAGGGGAGTAGAGGCAGGGGATTGGAGGCTCTAACAGAGCAAAGAAATGGTCATTTTTTAGTTGAAATACAGTTGACATTTTCTATATTATGTTAGTTTCAAGTGTACTACATAGTGGTTAAACATTTACATACATTATGAAGTGATTACCACAGCAAGTCCAACAACCATCTGTCCCCCTGAAAGGCAATTGCAATATTATTAACCATATAATTATATGTATATTCATACGTGCTAAGCCACGTTAGTCGTGTTCCACTCAGTGCAACCCTATGGATTGTAGCCCTTTAGACACCTCTGTCCATGAAAATTCTCCAGGCAAGAATACTGGAGTAGTTGCCATGTCCACCTTCGGGGGATCTTCCCAACTCAGGGATCAAACCTGCATCTCTTGTGTCTCTTGCATTGGTATTCAGGTTCTTTACCACCAGCACCACCTGTGAAGCCCTGTCAAGGAGGCTTTTAATCAGTTACTTAAATAATAAACCCTGTGGCTTATTTATTTTCTAACTCAAAGTTTCTACCTCTTAATCCCCTTTACCTATTTCACCCAATCCACCACTCTTCTTCCTTTAGGCAAGCACCAATTTGTTCTCTGTGTTTATGAGTCTATTTTCATTTTATTAAATTTGTTTTGTTCTTTAGATTCCACATTTAAGTGAGATTGAACAGCATTTATCTTTCTGTCTGACTTATTTCACTTTTTCACTTAGCATCATACCCTCTAGGTCCATCTTTTTTTTTTTTTTTTTTAATCATTCTCTACAGGTTCTCCTGAGAATATTTTGTCAGAGATATATTGGTAAGCACTGCTAAGATGGGGCAACACTGTTCTAATGACAAGATTTCTAGCCAGTACTGCCAAGGAACAAACATAACCGAGTTGAGACCTATGAAAACTCAATATTCAGTAAAAGAGAAAGAACTTGAGAAATGAACTGGCCAAAGCTTTCAGAATGTTCTTTTCTGCTTTTGCTTTATTTTCCTAGTTTGATGGCAGCTGATTCCAGGAATTATCACGGTTAGTCATTTTTGATTTTATCTCTCTAGATAGATTTTATTATATCAATTTAGGCTGAAACTATCTCAATATAGTTTGTAACTCTAACATGTAACTTTATTTAAAGTTTATTTTCCCTCTTTTTTCCCTTTTACAAGCGTAGACTGGTAGTAAAGAGAAATTTTATGAAGAAGAGCTGGAGACGGGCATGGCTACCATTTTACTTTCAAATTCAAATTGTTATCAATGGAATGTAGGCCTAACCCTTGAAATTGAACAGATAAACATAATTGCTTGTGGTTTATAAGATTTTATCTGATACCATTTTGCCTATTTCCAGCACTTCATATATAATGAGACTTTCCTCCAGTCTTGAAATAAAACCAATAAGGCCTGGTGGGACCTTAATAGCTTAGGAGCTCAAATTATGCCCCAGTTGTTCTTTTGTCAATTTTTGCTTACCTAAAGCCAAAGCATTCAAAAAATTTGTGGGATAAATGCAGTCACTGTTAACATGGCCATTAGTCATACTCATGGATATAAACTTATGCTAAGAACTAGCATACTGTAAAAAAGCATTATTTCACATTTTTCAGAAGTTTACCATGTTTGCCACCATAAATGGTAAATTACCATCAGTACACTTTTTAGAAAATTCTTTGTGTGTAAAGTTGCTCAATCATGTCTGACTCTTTGCAACCCTATGACTGCAGCTCTCCAGGCTCCTCTGTCCATGGGATTCTGCAAGCAAGAATACTGCAGTGGGTTGCCATGCCCTTCTCCAAGGGATCTTTCTCATTGGAAAGATTCAGGGATTGAACCTGTGTTTCTTAGGTCTCCTGCACTGACAGGTGGGTTCTATACCACTAACGCCACCAGGGTGACTCATTAAAGACTGACTTGTCTGCAGTTTTCACACAGTCAGGACAATGCTATATTTGTGTATGCAATTAAGGACTCAAAGGAAAAAATAATAACATTTTTGAGCATTTAGTTATTCTACTGTGCTATGTTAACTGCTACATCAATTAAACTACAGATGTAAATAATAATGAATAGAAATTAAGTTACTTTTTCAAGTTATATAGAATACATATAACATTTAAGATGTATTACATGACAGTGGTCATGTATGGATGTGAGAGTTGGACTGTGAGGAAAGCTGAGCACCGAACAATTGATGCTTTTGAACTGTGGTGTTGGAGAAGACTCTTGAGAGTGCCTTGGACTGCAAGGAGATCCAACCAGTCCATTTTAAAGGAAATAAGTCCTTGGTGTTCATTGGAAGGACAGATGCTAAAGCTGAAACTCCTATCAACAATTATATGCCAATAAAATGGACAACGTGGAAGAAATGGACAAATTCTTAGAAAAGTACAACTTTCCAAAACTGGACCAGGAAGAAATAGAAAATCTTAACAGACCCATCACAAGCACGGAAATTGAAACTGTAATCAAAAATCTTCCAGCAAACAAAAGCCCAGGTCCAGACAGCTTCACAGCTGAATTCTACCAAAAATTTAGAGAAGACCTATCCTACTCAAACTCTTCCAGAAAATTGCAGAGGGAGGTAAACTTCCAAACTCATTCTATGAGGCCACCATCACCCTAATACCAAAACCTGACAAAGATGCCAAAAAAAAAGAAAACTACAGGCCAATATCATTGATGAACATAGATGCAAAAATCCTTAACAAAATTCTAGCAATCAGAATCCAACAACACATTAAAAAGGTCATACACCATGACCAAGTGGGCTTTATCCCAGGGATGCAAGGATTCTTCAATATCTGCAAATCAATCAATGTAATATACCACATTAACAAATTGAAAATAAAAACAATATGATTATCTCAATAGATGCAGAGAAAGCCTTTGACAAAATTCAACATCCATTTATGATAAAAACTCCCCAGAAAGCAGGAATAGAAGGAACATATCTCAACATAAGAAAAGCTATATATGACAAACCCACAGCAAACATTATCCTCAATGGTGAAAAATTGAAAGCATGTCCTCTAAAATCAGGAACAAGACAAGAATGCCCACTTTCACCATTACTATTCAACATAGTTTTGGAAGTTTTGGCCACAGCAATCAGAGCAGAAAAAGAAATAAAAGGAATCCAAATTGGAAAAGAAGAAGTAAAACTCTCACTATTTGCAGATGACATGATCCTCTATATAGAAAACCCTAAAGAGTCCACCAGAAAATTACTAGAACTAATCTATGATTATAGTAAAATTGCAGGATATAAAATCAACACACAGAAATCCCTTGCATTCCTATACACTAATAATGAGAAAACAAAGAGAAATTAAGGAAACAATTCCATTCACCATTGCAACAGAAAGAATAAAATACTTAGGAATATATCTACCTAAAGAAACTGAAGACCTATATATAGAAAACTATAAAACACTGGTGAAAGAAATCAAAGAGGAAACTAATAGATGGAGAAATATACCATGTTCATGGATTGGAAGAATCAATGTAGTGAAAATGAGCATACTACCCAAAGCAATTTATAGATTCAATGCAATCCCTATCAAGCTACCAACAGTATTCTTCACAGAGCTAGAACAAATAATTTCACAATTTGTATGGAAATACAAAAAACCTCGAACAGTCAAAGCTGTCTTGAGAAAGAAGAATGGAACTGGAGGAATCAACCTACCTGACTTCAGGCTCTACTACAAAGCCACAGTCATCAAGACAGTATGGTACTAGCATAAAGACAGAAATATAGATCAATGGAACAAAATAGAAAGCCCAGAGATAAACCCATGCACATATGGACACCTTATCTTTGACAAAGGAGGCAAGAATATACAATGAATTAAAGACAATCTCTTTAACAAGTGGTGCTGGGAAAACTGGTCAACCACTTGTAAAATAATGAAACTAGAACACTTTCTAACACCATACACAAAAATAAACTCAAAATGGATTAAAGATCTAAACATAAGACCAGAAACTATAAAACTCCTAGAGGAGAACATAGGCAAAACACTCTCTGACATACATCACAGCAGGATCCTCTGTGATCCACCTACCAGAATATTGGAAATAAAAGCAAAAATAAACAAATGGGACCTAATTAAACTTAAAAGCTTCTGCACAACAAAGGAAACTATTAGCAAGGTGAAAAGACAGCCTTCAGAATGGGAGAAAATAATAGCAAATGAAGCAACTGACAAACAACTAATCTCAAAAATATACAAGCAACTCCTACAGCTCAATTCCAGAAAAATAAATGACCCAATCAAAAAATGGGCCAAAGAACTAAATAGACATTTCTCCAAAGAAGACATCCAGATGGCTAACAAACACATGAAAAGATGCTCAACATCACTCATTATCAGAGAAATGCAAATCAAAACCACTATGAGGTACCATTTCACACAAGTCAGAATGGCTGCGATCCAAAGTCTACAAGTAATAAATGCTGGAGAGGGTGAGGAGAAAAGGAAACCCTCTTACACTCTTGGTGGGAGTGCAAACTAGTACAGCCACTATGGAGAACAGTGTGGAGATTCCTTAAAAAACTGAAAATAGAACTGCCTTATGATCCAGCAATCCCACTGCTGGGCATACACACTGAGGAAACCAGAAGGGAAAGAGACATGTGTACCCCAATGTTCATCGCAGCACTGTTTATAATAGCCAGGACATGGAAGCAACCTAGATGTCCATCAGCAGATGAATGGATAAGAAAGCTGTGGTACATATACACAATGGAGTATTACTCAGCCATTAAAAAGAATACATTTGAATCAGTTCTAATGAGGTGGATGAAACTGGAGCCTATTATACAGAGTGAAGTAAGCCAGAAAGAAAAACACCAATACAGTATACTAACGCATAGATATGGAATTTAGAAAGATGATAACAATAACCCTGTATATGAGACAGCAAAAGGGACACTGATGTATAGAACAGTCTTATGGACTCTGTGGGAGAGGGAGAGGGTGGGAAGATCTGGGAGAATGACATTTAAACATGTATAATATCATGTATAAAACGAGTCTCCAGTCCAGGTTTGATGCACGATACTGGATGCTTGGGGCTGGTGCACTGGGATGACCCAGAGGGATGGAATGGGGAGGGAGAAGGGAGGAGGGTTCAGGATGGGGAACACATGTATACCTGTGGTGGATTCATTTTGATATTTGGCAAAACTAATACAGTTATGTAAAGTTTAAAAATAAAATAAAATTAAAAAAAAAAAAAAAAAAGCTGAAACTCCAATACTTTGGCCACCTCATGCGAAGAGTTGACTCATTGGAAAAGATTCTGATGGTGGGAGGGATTGGGGGCAGGAGGAGAAAGGGACGACAGAGGATGAGATGTTTGGATGGCATCACCGACTCGATGGACATGAGTTTGAGTGAACTCTGGGAGTTGGTGATGGACAGGGAGGCCTGGTGTGCTGCGATTCATGGGGTCACAAAGAGTCGGACACGACTGAGAGACTGAACTGAACTGAACTGAACTTGACATTTACTATCATAACTAACATGTTTAGGTAGAGTATATACTTTTGTCCAATTCCTAGGTGAAAAATACAGATTCAGTGAGTAAATAATTCATTAGAGAACAACCAATTAGTAAGTGTGAGACTCCAGTTCTTGCTTTGAGTAGGCGTGAGAGATCATTAAAGAAATATTGAAGCAGAATTCTACAAGTCCAGTTGCTCATTAGATAATGAAACTTTTCATGATAAAAGTTTAGAAAAAAAATTGCAGAACTCAGGAAATGAGAAGAAACCACTTATTCATATGTTCTACAAAGAGTAATAAATACTTTATCATTTGAAATACATATATATATGTGTCCAGTTTTATTTACATTTGTATAGAAAATGATGACAAAATAGTTAATAAATATTTATGCAGAACTATTTAGAATATTCCACTTTACATGCTTCAGAATTTTATAGATGACCACATTTATTCAAATAGAGTGTTGATTACAAACAAGAAGTATTTATTTTGACATATCCAATAGGTGTTACTGAATTAATTAATTTGGTCTTTCTATATGCGACATCATAATTAATCTCATTTCATTGAAACACTAACATTATGAAGAAATATTGCAACATCTTAATAGTAATAAAATCTAGTAAGTTATAAGAAAATTTTTAGAGTTTTTTTATTATCATACAGCTATTATATAGCAAAAATTCGATTTCCATACCTAACTTGTGTTTTCCATAAACAGTGCATATTCCATTGCAAGTGAATTATCTTCTACTACAGTACCATACATGCGAAAGTTACATGTTCACTATCCACTTCATACCAGTTACAGTACTAGGTTATGTATGAATGGGTTGCAAAAGAGAATGAATTTCTTTGTCCCAAAAGTACTTGACAAAAGAGAAAAAGTAGATTGTTTAAAAAGAGCTGTGTTAAACTATAGATTTAGTTGTAAAATATAATGGATCTTTATATATATTATTTCCTAAATAATATATGAGGATTGAGTTCAAACTTTAACAATTGATAATGATATATAATTGCAGTTTGTTCATTAATTATCAACACAGTATCAGAGCCTGTTCTTACTTTGCTTCCTGACCAAACTCTGATTCTGGTAATGACCAATTAAGAAGGAGAACTTATCCTCTGACCCTGTCCATTTTTCTTCCTATACAAGCTTGAATTTGTTTGAAGCATGGCCAAGTGTTAATCTTAGGCTCTGTATTATCAAAATCCTTCAAGCTAGGCTTCAACAGTACATGAACTGAGCACTTCCAGACATACAAGGTGGATTTGAACTAGGCAGAGGAACCAGAGATTAATTTCCTAACATTTGTTGAATAATGGAGGAAACAAGGGAGTTCCAGAAAAACATCTACTTCTTATTTACTGACTACACTAAAGCCTTTGAGTATATGTGTCACAAGAAACTGTGGAAAATTTTTAAAGAATGGGAATGTCAGACAACTTTACCTGTCTCCTGAGAAACCTATATGTGGATCAAGAAGCAACAGCTAGAAGCTTACATGTAACAAATGATTGGTTTAAAATTGGGAAAGGAGAAGTTCAAGGCTGTATATTGTCACCCTCCTTATTTAACTTCCATGCAGAGTACATCATATGAAAAGCTGGGCTAGATGAAGCACAAGTTGGAATCAAGATTGCCAGGAGAAATATCAATAACCTCACATATGTAGATGACACCACCCTAATGGCAGAAAGTGAATCAGAACTAAAGAACCTCTTGATGAAGGTGAAAAAGAAGAATGAAAAAGCTGGCTTAAAACTCAGCATTCAAAAACTAAGATCATGGTATCCGGTTCCGTCACTTATGGCAAACAGAAGGGAAAAAAGTGGGAGTAGTGACAGATTTGGGTTCCAAAATCACTGCTGATGGTAACTGTAGCCATGAAATTAAAAGATGCTTGCTCCTTGGAAACAAAGCTATGACAAACCTAGACAGTGTATTAAAAAGCAGAAACATCACTTTGCCGAAGAAGGTCTGTCTAGATTCATTTTGATATTTGGCAAAACTAATACAATTTTATAAAGTTTAAAAATAAAATAAAATTAAAAAAAAAACACAAAAAACCCACAAAGCTATGGTTTTTCCAGTAGTCATGTACAGAATTACAGTGGACCATAAAGAAGGCAGAGCACTGAAGAAGAAGAATTGACCTTTTTTAATTGCCGTGTTGGAGAAGACTCTTTAGAGTCCCTTGGGCTGCAAGGGGATCAAACCAGTCAATCCTAATGGAAATTAACTCTGAGTATTCATAGGAAGGACTGATGCTGAAGCTGAAGCTCCAGTACTTTGGCCACCTCGTGTGAAAAGCTGACTCACTGGAGAAGACTCTGATGCTGGGAAAGATTGAAGGCAAAAGGAGAAGAGGGTGGCAGAAGATGAAATGTTTAGAGAGCACCACCGACTCAATGGACATGAATTTGAGCAAACTCTGGGAGATAGTGAAGGGCAGGGAATCCTGGCATGCTGCAGTCCACAGAGTTGCAAACAGTCAGACATGACTTAGCAAACAACAGCAAAGACAACAATTGATGGATATGTCCACCTGGTGCATAAGGCATAGCTAGCTAATTCAGGTTTTGAGGAATAGAAATGAGTATCACTTTTGCTAGGTCATACATTAACAACATTTAGGCTGCTGTCACTGGAAAGAGCTCACCCAATATGGTGTACCTGCTCTGCACTGAGATGTGCACTTTTATGTTAAGGATAAGTCATTTCCTTTGGTTAGCTCCCAAACAGTTTCTAGAAGGCAGCAAAGCACAGGAGCAAAGAGCTGCATCAGCAACTCTCTATGGTCTCCCGGCATGTCTACTCCTTTTCTCCACGCACCTATGATTTCCCCAACTTCATAAACTCCTTTAGTCTCTAAAGACAAGTTTGTTTTACCTGTTTTTTCCCTCAGGACAACACAGGCTTTGCTTTCGCTTTGTGATCTTGTATATGTTAGAATTTGTTAGGCAATACTTCTATAACAGCAACAAAAATTTTTGTGTAGTTTACCTCAAAGATTTATTTCCTGCTCTCATTACAGGTTCACTGTGGTTCAGCTGAGGCTTTGCTCCGTGTCCTCTTTACTCTGCAGCTAAAGAAAATTGAATAGCCTTCATCTGGGTCATGCCTAATTATCCTGGCAGATTAAAAATTAAAAAAGGAAAATAAAATAAAAAGAATCATGGTGGCTGTCACTCTGGCATTCATTATTTAAAGATGCTGGCCTCCAAGTAATAAGTATTATTTTAGCACTTTCAGTTCATTGCCTGGAATTTGCCACAAGGTCCCACAAACCTACAAAGGAAGTAAGAAGTACATACATGCTATGTGTTTCAAAGGGAGCAAGGTAGAATATTCTGTTAAATAGCATATTAAACACCATAAATCTATTTTTATGAGACGGCCTTAATCCCACACCTCAGTTCTTGCCTGACTCTTAGGAAGGTCTTCCTCTCTCCATGAGCCAACTACAGAAAACAAACAAAACAATTCCTGTTTTAATTTAAAAGACTGAATTTCCTGCTATAATTGACATGAGCCAGAAGAACATATATAAGGAAGTATGCAAAATAAATGACTACAATTAATATTTTCAGTATGAATTTGAAGATACTGTTTCAGTATATATGCAAAGGCAATATTCTCAAAGAAAATATAGCAGATTCATGGTATTGAGCTCCTAGGGCAAACAGCAATGAAAGTGCAAGAGGAAAGATGTCAGAAACCAACATTTCAGCATTCTCTTTGTTTACATACTTTACATAAGTATAAATATATTTAAATTCAAAATAAAGGGAAAGAAAAAAGTAGAGAAAAAATAAAGGAAGGAAGAAATGAAGAAACAAGGAAGGGAAATAATAAAATACAGAAATAAGACTAAATAAAAATGTATGGGCCAAAAAACAAAGCAGGTGACACTTGATATTCAAGCATTGGGGTTTTTTTTTTCCTTGAGAATATAAAACTTATTTGTTTTTCAGAGGTTATGAACATGATCAGATGTATATGCCTCAAGAGGAATATAATTGACATTATATATATTTCAATTATTTATTACATAAGTCATAGCATATATGACAAACCTAGACAGCATATGAAAAAGCAGACACATGACTTGCCCACACAGGTCCATATAGTCAAAGCTATGGTTTTTCCAGTAGTCATGTATTGATATGAGAGTTGGACCATAAAGAAGGCTGAACGCCAAAGAATTGATGCTTTTGAGCTGTGGCGTTGGAGAAGACTCTTGAGTCCCTTGGACTGCAAGGAGATCAAACCTGTCAACGCTTAAGGAAATCAACCCTGAATATTCTTTAGAAGGACTGATGCTGAAGCTGAAGCTCCAATACTTTGGCCATTTGATACAAAGAGCTGACTCATTAGAAAAGATGCTGATGCTGGGAAAGATTGAAGGCAGGAGGAGAAGGGGACGTCAGAGGATGAGATGGTTGGATGGCGTCACTGACTCAATGGACATAAGGATGAGCAAGCTCTGGGAGATGGTGAAGGACAGGGAAGCCTGCATGCTGCAGTCCATGGGTATGTAAAGAGTCAGACATGACTGAGTGACTGAACAACAGCAACAACAAAAGCACATATAGCATAATTCTATGATATAATTATATTGTATGGTATATTCTATGCTAAAATTATATGATATAATTACAAGATATGTTAACTATATATTACCATGTGCTTATAATAAAAATATTATATATAGTTACATATTAATATCAGTATATTATTATTATAGTATATATTATTTGTTTTAAAGAATAACAATAATAAGATAGTAGTTTTCATTCACCTACTCCATGAAATAAGAATTATTCATCTACCTATGATTCTCTGAAGCCTAACTATATTTCAATATATTAAAATTAGGCAATAAGAAAATTCTCAAAACCTGTTATCTATTAGGTTGGTACAAAAGTCATTGTGGTTTCAGACTGTGAATTTTAAGTCATTATAACTCATCTCAAATACATATTTATTACTCAAAATAAGAACCATTACAATAACAATTTTTGCCAAGGAGAAATAAGTTTATTGATTCCTGTAGCATAAAAATCCATGCTTTGGGATTCAGGGAATTATTTTGCAAATATTTTTTGTCTCCTGCTGGTTGTGGAAGCCTGTTTCCCTGTAAAAAGTCATCATGATGCTTGAAGAAGTTGTAGGTTGGAAAGAGGTAAGATGAATGTGGCAGATGAGACTAAGGTTCGTAGCCCAATTTGTTCAACTTTTGAAGCCTTGGTGGCTTGGTTCTGCAACATAAAGTCAGGTGTTGTCATGGAGATGAGTTGGGCCCTTTCTGTTGACCAACGCCAGCTGCATGTGTTGCAGTTTTCAGTGCATCTCATAGATTTGCTGAGCATACTTCTCAGATGCAATGGCTTCATTGGGGCTCACAAAGCTGTAGTGGATCAGATCTGGCAGCAGACCACCAAACAATGCCCATGACCCTTTTCTTTTTTGGTGCAAGTTTGGTTTTGGAAAGTGCTTTGGAGCTTCTTCTTGGCCCATCCATTGAACTGGTCATTGTAGGTTGTCATATAAAATCCACTTTCCATCACACGTCACATCCAATCAAGAAATAGTTCATTGTTGCTCCCTAGAGTAAGAGAAGACACTTCAAAACAAATTTTTTTTTTTTTTTTAAATCGGCGGTCAGTTCATGAGGCATCCACTTATGGAGCTTTTTCTCCTTTCCAATATAATGGTCGATGTTGTGTTCTTTGGCAACTTTTGTATAGTTGTAAGAGGATCACTTTTGATGATGGCTTTCAATTATCATTGTCAACTTCTGATGGCTGGCCACTGTGCTCCTCATCTTTAAGGCTCTTGTCTCCTTTGTAAAACTTCTTGAATCATCACCACTTCACTGTACATTTGTTAGCAGTTCCTGGGCCAAATGTGTTAATGTTGTGAGTTGTCTCCCTGATTTTTGACCCATTTTGAACTCTAATTAAAAAAAAATTGCTTGAATTTTCTTTTTTTTATGTCATTTCTATAGTCTAAAATATATATAAAAAGCACAGAAAGTAATGTCATTAGCAAAAAATAAAACAAAGTGAGAAATGCATGTTAAAATTATGTTTCACATAACCACATTTACTTATAAATGTATCCCAATATCAAATGGCAAAGTTCAACAATGCAAAACCACAATTACTGTTGCACCAACCCATTACTGAAATGCTTATCGTGTTCTAGGTATTAAACTATGTATATGCTAATAATGGGATATCTATCATGTTAGGTAGCATTATTAGTATTAAATTTAGCAGGCACTTTGCCAAGAAAGTCCCTTACCTACTCAACACATTTAACCTTCACAATAGTTATAAAATGAAGATATTATTAGTGGCTATATTTAATGGATGAGAAAACTAGAATTCAAAGAGGTTAACTAATGTGTTCAGGGTCACTACCTCAAAGTTGATGGCAGTGGTAATCAAACTCAAGTCTGGATACATGCTTTTCTCCCACCGTGTGTGTGTTTTTCACTTTTTATATTATAATAAGAGCAAATGCTTTCTCACACATGAATTATGCAATGTAAAAATTCATCACAAAAGATTAATCATAATAAAGAAGATGCACATAGAAGGCACATGAGGCTTTTAGAATGTGTATACTTTCCTTACATTCAATTTGATTCCAGCACCTGAATGAATAAATCAATTACTTCTACTTTATTTTCATTTGGGATATAAAGAAGAAAAATCTTATTTTTTGATGCCAATATTTTTGGTTTTTTTGAAGACAGACTTTAACTTTCCTTTACAGAGGTAAAAGGTCTTATAAATTTTTCAAATACACATTGTGTGGCAGGAGATGCAACCAAGGGAGAGAAACAGTTTTTAAAATCAGAGGTAAGTACAGTGCAGCTATTGTGGTTAAGCAAAGACAAAATATTTTCATATGTATCATGTCTCACACAGTCCAAGGATTTTTTTTTCCAGAATATGACTTAAGAATAAACAAGCAGAGAATATTCATTTAATGTCACTGAGAAGGAAATTTGCCGTGAGTGAATCAAAAAAGAAAGAAAGAAAGAAAATAGGGCGAAATGCACCTGCTATAAAGACTTTCCTTGTAACACATTTTTTCTCTTTTATTTTGTATTTCCATCCAAAACTCTAATTTGGATTCCAACTGGCAAATCTTTTCTAGTTCAGTATGTCACTAAACTTTTTAAAATGTGAAATACTGCAATTTTATTGGTATATAACAATTGATTACATATTCATTATTATAGCCATTTATTAATCTTCTATATGACTGCCAACTCAGCATTTTTCTCATGTAAATCAAATTCAAAATAATTATATGCATTCCTGTATATTTTGAATGATTTTATTCATTTATTTTGAATAATTTTCCTACTTTGAATTGTAAATTATGTCCCTATCTCTAAAATGTCCATGATTCTACAATACACTACTCACCTTATTTTTGTTTAATTCCCCAAGATTACCATTATTTTCTCCTTGCTAGCTACATTAGGTTTTATAGGTACAAAACAAACTAGCTTGGAAGTGATTAGTTTAAGCAGAAGGATACATAGTTGAAATCTCATAAAATACTAATTATAAAAGGCAAGATGCCTAGTGTCCACATTTACCAAGATTCTAAAGGGAGAAGTGTACGATTTTTTCAGTCTTATTTAATGATATTTTTAATGATCCTTTGTGTGTAAACATATAAATAAGATATTTGGACTAAGATCCAAATGATTTCTAAGACTAAGGGATACCAACAAAATTAATGGAAAACAGTATGTGTTAACAACATGGGAAAAGGCCCAGATGACCTTCAGAATGCATAAAATAAAAAGATCTAGTGACACTTGCATAAGGGACCTGAAGATACTTCCATTTGTTTTTCCAAATGTCAAGTCACATGCAGTTTTAATTAAAAGTAGTTTATTTTTCAATGCAGAAACCACTTTGGAGCTAAACTTTGTATCTGTTGGAAATTATATAATTCTCATTTTAGTATGCATCTTAGTACCCAGAAGGTTTGAATGTATTCACTAGAATAAATCACCAAACTCAATTCTAAATTAGGTTGTTTTTTTTCTTATGTTGTTCACATAGTCTTATATTTTATATTAAAAAAAATTATACACCTAGAATGTAGTTTTATATAGAGTACATCTGTAATGTTTTATGTTTTCCAAACTGATATCTAGTTGACCCAACACACAACCTGTGCAATGAATTTCAGAAATAAGATTCCCTAGCAATTATGAATATGTTATTTCTTATTTGTATCATATTTTAATAACATGTATTTATATATTTCTATAAATTCACTGGGCTTCCCAGGTGGAGGGAGCGGTAAAGAACCATCCTGCCAATGCAGGAGACATAAGAGAAGGGAGTTTGATTCCTGTGTTCAGGAAGATCCCCTAGATGATTTCATGGTGATCCACTTCTGTATTCTTGCCTGGAGAATCCCATGGACAGAGGAGCCTGGTGGGCTCCAGTCCATAGGCTCTCAGAGTCGATCATGACTGAAGCAACATACAAGCATGCATACACATATATTTGCCAAGCATTCCTTTTTCGTCTCTCTGTTTTCTCTATTTTCTTTCAGATTAAACTTAAGAAATGATTAAAAGACAAAGATTTCAAATAGTACGGGTGATACTATCTAAAAACAAAAACAAAAACTCACTTTTGTGTGCAGAACCTGTATTTGATAAGTAATGGCTGGAGCTGCTGTGAACGCCTTGCCACTAAAAGTGGAAACCCTGATGCTGCTGGGAGCCATGCGTGCTAAGTCGCTTCAGTAGTGTCAGACTCTTTGCAATCCTACTGACTGTAGTCATAATCAGACACCAAATCCACCAGTGCCTTGATCTGGGACCTTCTAACACTCCAACAACTTTGAGAAATAAACAATGCCTATCCATGTTATTGTAAATGGTAAGGTTTCAATATTTTTCTATTGAATAAAATAATATGCCATTGTGTGTTTATGTATACCACAAGTTCTTCATTCATTCATCCATAGATGCACATTTAGGGTGTTTCTGCATCTTGGCTACTGTCAACAGAACCGCGGTGAACACAGGGGTGTGTATATCTTTTTGAGTTAATTAATGGTTTCAATTTCCTATAATAAATATTCAGAAATAGAATTGCTGGATCATATGGTAGTTCTCCTTTTTTAATTTTTTGAAGACCTTCCCTACTGTTTTTCGTAGTGACTACACTAATTTACATTCCCACCAACAGTGCAAAAGGGTTCCCTTTTCCATAAATCCTGTCAACACTTGTTGTTTCCTGTTTTTGATAACTGGCCATTCTAACAAGTATGAAGTGATATCTCACTGTGTTGCATTTTCCTGATATTAACAGTGTTGAATATCTTTTCATGTTCCTTTGGCCATCTGTATGTCTTCTTTGAAAAAATGTCTATTTGGAGCTTCTATTTATTAATCAGATCGTTTACTTTTTTGCTATTAAGCTGTGTGTTATTTATGTATTTTGTATATTAACCCATTATCAGATATATTCAATTAACTTTAAAACCACAAAATGAACATTAAGCCTGCATGTTATATGTAAAGAAAAAACATCAAAGAAATTCTAATGTCTACTAGGTATATAATAAAATTTTCTAACATGTTTAGCTTTCACCATATGCTAGTTACCATAATAAATATTTTTACATGCATCGTCTCACAACATTTCTGTGACAGGTAGAATTTAGAGAGCCAGTTTTATAAATTAAAAAACAAAAATAAAAACTGAAGCTCAAGAGGTAGTAACTTGCTGAAAGTCACACAACAGAAGAGAGGCACGGCCAGATTTGGGACATGTTTGTTTGATTCCAGAGCCTGACTACTTACTACTGCATTAGGTGGATTTCCAATGTGAAAGGACTAGAATAATAGTGTAGGAGGAAAGGGATGTAGGGATTAGGTAAGTTAGCCTACTAACTAGAGCATCACTTGTTCATTTGCTTACTCAGTAATTATTTACTTTCTTCCTAATATGTGCTGCCTTTAATACAATGATCACTGACAGAGAAAAATTCACTGCTCAAGGAAATGCTCTTTAATCTAGCTGTTATCATTTTAATTAAGCCTCTAACCTCACAACTATTTCATTAGCTACAATAAACATTTTAAAATGGAGTATAGCACACCTGTTAAGCATAGATAGGGAAATATAAATAAAAGGAGCTGTGAAATGACTAGTACAAGGAGGCATACAATTTTAAAAATATTAAAGGGGAACAAAATAGGAACATAATATAGGCCTGGACTACAATTTGAACTTTTGTAAGAAAGCTACTTTGAAGAAATCTAAGAGGACAAAATTGAAGAGGATTTCTTGAACAATAGATGCATTTTGTAGAACTGAAACCCAATGAATTTCTAACTCTAAGAAGACTATACAAATCTGGAGGCATATACCAGGAAAATAAATAAATAGACTAGAAAACAAAAGAGAAGGTACTAGATGCAGGATGTCAAGTACAGTATGCTATAAAGCGGGTTGTATTTACTGGCAATGTATAAAGCCCAAGTTCATAGCCTTTGATTAATATTGCCTGAATTAACTGTAGGGTAAGCTGCTCACCCCCTTCATGGATCACAGCCTTGTCTTGGCAAAGAAGCTTGCTAATTCAATGAAGCTATGAGCCATGTCATGCAGGGCCATGCAATGTGGATGGATCCCAGTAAAAAGTTCTAACCAAACCTGGTCCACTGGAGGAGGAAATGACAACCCACTACAGTATTTTTGCCTGAAGAACCAATAAACAGTAATACAGTATGTATGTATGTGTGTGTATATATATATATATATATATATATATATATATATAAACACCAAACAGTGAGTACCCCAGGTTAGAAAGTGTACAATATGCTACTGTGGAAGAATGGATCACAATTACTAATAGCTCAGAAAGAATGAAGTGGAAATGGTACTCAGTTGTGGATGTGTCTGCTGGTGAAAGTCAAGTCTGAGGCTATAAAGAAAAATTATGCATAGGTATCTGGAATAGTAGGTCCATGTATTAAGGTAAATTGGATATGGTCAAGCAGGAGATGGCAAGATTGAACACTGACATCTCAGGAATCAGTGAACTAAAATGGATGAGAATCAGAGAATTCAGATGACTGTTATACATATTACTGTGTGCAAGAATGTCTTAGAAAAAATGGAGCAGCCCTCAGAGTTAACAAAACAGTCTGAAATGCAGTACATGGGTGCAACCTCAAAAATGACAGAATGATCTCAGTTTATTTCTAAGGTAAATGATTCAATATCACAGTAATCCAAGTTTGTGTTCCAATCACTGATGCCAAAGAAGCTGAAGTTGACTGGTTTTATGAGATCTATAACACTTTCTAGAAATAATACCAAAAAAAATGTGCCCTATTCATCATATGGGATTTGAATGCAAAAGTAGGAAGTCAAGAGATACCTGGAGGGAATAGCAGGCAAATTTGGCCTTGGAGTACAAAATGAATCAGGGCAAAGGCTAACAGTTTTCCTGAGAGAGAACTGGTGATAGCAAATACTGTCTTTCGACAACACAAGAGATGAGTCTCCACTTGTACATCACCAGATGATCAATACTGAAATCAGATTGATTACTTTCTTTGCAGCTGAAGATGGGAAAGCTCTATAAATTCAGCAAAAACAAGACATGTAGATGACTCTGACTCAACTCACGAGCTTCTTATTGCAGAATTCAGGCTTGAAGAAAGTAAATAAAAGCATTAGGCCATTAAGGTATGACCTAAATCAAATCCCTTTATGATTACACAGTGGAGGTGACAAATAGATTCAAGGGAATAGATCTGGCAGACAGAGTATCTGAAGAGCTATGATGGATGTTTGTAACATGGTTCAGGTGCCGGGGTCTAGCCCCAGCTGATCCAGGGTATTCGAAGGAGAGACGGAGTAGGCGAGGGTCAGGAAACAACTGCTTAATTAAACGTTAATTAAGGATATAAAGAGTAATAGAATGAGGATAGCTCAGTGAGGAAATTCAGTGGAGAAAAGCGGCTGAAATAAGGATAGCTCAGTAGGAAAATTCAGTGAAGAAAAGAGGCTGAATAAAATTCCAAAGCAGGGAATTAACGTCACCTACGAAGGCCGCAGGTGTCCTCCCGTTCTCCCGAAGGAGAGGAGACACTAAGGTTTCCCCGGTCGGATCTTAGAAGCCCAGGCAAAATTAGTAGGCTTGACGAGCTTCCCCGCCTCAGAGGAAAAATTCAGCCAGAAGGTGAAAGAATGGACATGGGGAGACCAAATTTCGGTGAACAAAAAAGAGGCGTACTTTATTTTCCAAAGTAGTTTTATATCTTAAGTTGTGCATAGAGGATAATGGGGGAAGGGGTGGAGTCATGCAAGGACAGCAGTTCCTGGTTCTAATTGAAGCCAGGCTTTCAAACTTATCATATGCAAAAGTTCAGGTGATTTACATCATCTTCTGGCCCAGAGGCCTGTTAACATTTTAAGAAACTTATTTTTCTCTAAAGGTGATTATTCCAAAGTCAGGCAACAGCCTCCAAAAAAGCATTGGACAAAGCTGCATTTTACATTTCTATACACCCATTATATCAATCAATACACTGCCAAGGACACAGTAGGTAAGGAGTATGGAGACTTAGCAGCAAACATTGGCTCGATAAGTGAAAAACCCTTCACCAATACAATTTCTAATCAATCTTTTAACTACTCAAAAGAATCTGTGTTTAGACAGTTTAGAACATCTCCTGCCTCTCACAGTTGGGAGGCTCTGAACAATCATATGTGGCCGGAAAAACCTATTCAGGCAGGCTAGAGGACTTCCAAAGGAGTTTGTAGGTTGAAACACTGTCACACCCAAGAATTATTAACTGGAGCTGTAAGCTAACTCTCTTTTCAGAGAGAGGTAGTGGGGGACAACCCCCCGTAAAGTCAGAGGTGTAGGTGAAAGCACAAAGCAGAAAGTAGGCAGACTCTGGTTTTGGGGGTAGATGCTCGAGAATTTCCAGGGGGACTCCTGAGGCTCGATCCCGCCTTTGCGTATGCCGAGCCTCCTTCCTCATGACCTTTGCCATGGGCGGAGTTCCTCACGCTGGTCCCGGCAGTGATAGAATTCTAGTTGAGCTATTCCAGATCCTCACTCAATATGCAATATGCCGGCTCCTGGCAAGGAGGCAGTGACCAAAACCATCCCAAAGAAAAGGAAATGAGAGGACAAGTGGTTGTCTGAAAAGACTTGACAAATAGCTGAGGCTGAAGAAGAAAAGTGACAAGCATGGGAGTAAGGGAAAGATATACCCAACTGAAGGCAGAGTTCCAGAGAATAGCAAGGAAAGATAAGAAGGCCTTTTGAAATGAACAATGCAGAGAAATAGAGGAAAATAGGATGCAAAAGACTAAAGACCTTTGCAAGGAAATTGGAGATATCAAGGAAACATTTCATGTAAGGAATGACAATAAAGGACAGAAACAGTGCGGACTTAACAGAAGCAAAAGAGATTAAGAAGAGGTGGCAAGAATATACAAAACAACTATACAGAAAAGGTCATGATGACCCTGATAATCATGATGATGTGGTCACTCAACTAGAGCCAGATATCCTGGGTGTGAAATCAAGTGGGCCTTAAAAAGTATTACTATAAACAAAGCTAGTGGAGGTGACAGAATTCCTGCTGAACTTTTGAAAATCCTAATTAAAGTGCTGCACTCAGTATATCAGCAAATTTGGAAAACTCAGCAGTGGCCACAGGACTGGAAAAGGTCAATTTTCATTTGAAACCCAAAAAGAGCAATGACAGAGAAATTTCAAACTACTGTACAATTGTGCTCATTTCACTTGCTAGCAAGGTTATGCTCAAAATCCTTCAAGCTAGGCTTCAGCAGTATGTCACAACTGAGAACATCCAGATGTACAAGCTGGGTTTAGAAAACACAGCAGAAACAGAGATCAAATTACCAACATATGTTGGATCATGGAGAAAGCAAGGGAGTTCCAGAAAACATCTACTTATGCTTAATTGACTGTGCTGAAGTCTTGGACAGTGTGAATCACCACAAACTATGGAAAATTCTTAAGATATAAGAGTACCAAACCACCTTACCTATCTTCCAAGAAACCTGTATATGGGTCAAGAAACATCAGAACCAGACATGGAACAACTGACTGGTTCAAAATTGGGAAATGAGAATGACAAGGCTGCATATTGCCATCTTGCCTATGTAACTTATACACAGAGTACATCATGTGAAATGGAAGTCCTGATGAATCAAAGGCTGCAATCAAGATGGCCAGTAGAAATATCAACAATCTCAGATATGCAGATGATATCAGTCTAACAGCAGAAAGTTAAGAGAAACTAAAAAAAAAAAAAAAGAGCCTCTTGATGAGAGTGAAAGAGGAGAGTGAAAAACCTGGCTTGAAACTCAATATTCAAAAAACAAAGATCACTGCATCTGGTCCCATCACTTCATGGCAAACAGAAGGGGAAAATGTGGAAGCAGTGACATATTTTCTTTTCTTGAGCTCCAAAAGCTACTGCAGATGGTGACATGACTGCAGCCATGACATTAAAAGACACTTGCTCCTTAGAAGGAAAGCTATGGCAAACCTAGACAACGTATTGAAAAGCAGAGACATCACTTTGCCAACAAAGGTCTGCATAGTCAAAGCTATGATTTTTCCAGTAGTCATACACAGATGTGAGAATTGGACTGAAGAATTTATACTTCTGAATTGTGGTTCTGGAGAACATTCTTGAGGGTCCAAGGGATCAAGGTGATCAAGGCAATGTGATCAAACCAGTCAATCCTAAATGAAGTCAACACTGAGTATTCTTTGGAAGTTCTGATGCTGAAGCTGAAGCGCCAATACTTTGTCTAAGGAACTGAGCAACAACACAAACTGCTCACAGGAGAAAAGAGAGTGCTAGTCACATGCAAAACCCATACTTCTCTCAAATTTTCCTTTTTTTTCTTTTGTATTAGAAATGGTGTGCCAAAGGTAAAATACAAATTAGAATATGTAAATATATTAGATACACAGTTATAGTCAAAGAAGAACCCAAAACTTAAGAAAGCATTGCTATTAAGATAAATTTCCAAATTTTATGAGACTATATTTTTATCTCAGATGCCTCAATCAGCAAGTGAGAGAAAGAAGTGTATAAATATGGATTCCCAATAGTAGTCTATCCAATCCTTAGTATTCCTCCCAGTGTAAAGCTAGCAATGCCACAATTAAACTTGAAGATATAATAATTCTCCAAAATTATGGCAGTCTCTTTCATTTGTGGTTCCAGAACAACCTCAGTGAATTGATTATGTGCATAATGTTGAAAATGAAATTCTGAAGACTTTTTCTTAACTTTTTTTTTCTTTTTTTCCTTATTAACCTCATACATCAATAACAATGTAAAAGATAAATTTTTAATTAAGCTAAGTAAAAAGGAATATAAAATGGTTCTATTAAATCCTGTTGATTCTTTGGACTTTTGGGAAATTGGAATATACAAAAGTCTTGGATTATTCAGATAATTTAAACTTAGAAGTGGTAAAAGAACTATATCTGATTAATTGGCAAATTAACATTGCAGTCTACGGTGCTAATCAGGCTACAGACTTAGTCAAAATATTAGTGTGATTAAAAAAAAAATAGTAGTATGGGTTTAAAATTCCTCTACTGCATTGCTCTCTCTTCTGTAGCAGTAATAGAAATGATATTATTTAACCGGAATACTGCATAGTATCTTCCCTATCAAACTGTAGAGGAAAATCACCTGGGTATTCTAAAAATGATATTGTATCTGCCCAAAAGTACTGAATCAGATGAGGGTAAAGGAACATAGGTACAAACATGTTTTTAGAAGCACTTTGGGTGAATTTTATGTAGTCACGTACTATATTTATTCAGAATAGCTCTTAAGGAAAATGCTGATTCAGGATTTTCATTTCTTTGTGGCTAAAAAGAGAAAGAATTTCCCTTTAAATATTATAATTATATGTTTTAGTAGGAATTTAATAATCAATTTGAGCTAATAGTTGCCTAACACAGAGCACTGTGTAACATTTGCAGTGGGTTATTTGAGCAATGCTACCATGTCAAATTATCTTTATTTTGATTAGAAGAGTTAGCTAGGCATAATTCAATAGAGAAACAGACTAGGGGATAAAGACTCAGCAAGGCTTATAATATACCTTTGGTGTTAGCTTGTCTTGACCTGTTTCAGAAATACTTTCCTACACATGAAAAAGTGATTTTCCTGTCAGTGTCTCATCTACACAAATTCCTGGTCCATGGAATGTGGATCTGACTTTGGGAGGCAAAAATACAACATTTAGCCATGAAATTTTTCAATATAACCTTGGTTTTCTCTTTGTGAGTGTGCAATTACCACATACACAGTGGATCACGAGCTAGGTTATTAAGTGTAAACTTTTATTAATAGAAACGACAAAAAGCATGTGAGTACAGATCTCAAGTTCTTTAACTTACTAGGGGGCTAAGAGTCTAATCTGATACATTTATTAGGGAAAATTTATTAAGATGTGTTTTCACTCCATACTATAAACAAGGTTATATTTTTAAATTAGAATAAAATTAATCAAAGATATACAAGTTTTTTATATAAGAAATAACAGAATATTACTGGAAAAGAAATCATATATATCTAAATAAATGAATAGGTACTTATTTCATGTTTATATGTTATAAATATGGCATTTCTCTTCAAATTATTCTTCACCTTTAATGAAATATAAATCAAATTTCAGGTGGATTTTTAAAGAGATTAAAAAGTAAGTTAATTCTAAAATTCATACAGAAATGGAAATAACCAAAATCTGGAGGGAAAAGCTTAAAGAAAAATTAAAAAGAGGAGGGGCCTGGGAGACTTGCATCATTAGACACCAAAATCTATAAAAAAAAAACTGTCACAATTAAGACAGTGTGGTAATAAAAATGCTCACTAAGGGAAGAGACTTCACAATCCAGAAACATACACATGGATTTTTTTCTGATGGATAACTTTTACTTGGGATTCCCTGGTGGCTCAGACGGTAAAGCGTCTGCACTTGGACTGGACAAAACATTTGGAGAACTCTACTGCCGCTGAAAGCACTGACTCTACTGTGCTGTGCTGCGTCGCTAAGTTGCTAAGTCATGTCTGACTGTTTGTGACCCATGGACAGTAGCCTTTCAGGCTCATCTTGTCCATGGGGATTCTCCAGGTAAGAATACTGGAGTGGCTTGCCATGCCCTCTTCGAGGGGACTTCCCAACCCAGGCATTGAACCCAGGTCTCCCACATTGCTGGTGGATTCTTTACCATCTGTGTCACCAGGAAAGTCCAAGAATCCTGGAACGGGTAGCCTATCCTTTCTCCAGTGGATCTTCCTGACCCAGGAATCGAACCAGGGCTTCCTGCATTGCAGGCTAAAATCAAGGGTGTTTCTTTCCTCTTCTTTCACAGTTCAGAGCTGAACTGTGGTTTAAAGGCTTCTTTTTTGTCTTTACCTTCTCCCTTTACCTTTATATATATCTCTTTATCAGATGTTTCCTCAATAATCTCTTGTATTTGTTATCTTCTCCTGGCACTTAAGTCTCAGATGACATAAACTGACACCAGGAGCTATAAAACCATATATGTATAAGCATTCACATACAAAATTATCATCGATGCATACTACTTGTCATATAATATTAATGTTGTCCATGTCTGTATATTAAGTTGAACTATATTGAGGGAGGGGACTGACTTCCCAGGTGTCACTAGTAGTAAAGAAAAACCCAGCCAATGCAGAGCCACAAGAAACACCAGTTCAATCCCTGGGTTGGGAAGATCCCCTGGAAGATGGCATGGTAACCCACTTCAGTATTCTTGCATGGAGAATCCCATGAACCAAGGAGCCTGCTGGGCTATAGTCCATAGGGTCACAAAGAGTTGGACACAACTAAAGTGACTTAGAACACACACACACATATTGAGGCAGATTAGGCCTATATATATATATTTTTTTTTTTTGGTCTCAATCATTAAGATTAAGTTTCATTAAAGAACATTAAAGTTCATCAAAGGTATGTAATATCAATGATAATTATTATGTTTGAAATAGATGTATGTAAAGAAATTTTAACTTGTGTTTAAAAAGCACTATAGGGATTTCCTGGTTGTCCAGTTATTAGGACTCAATACTTCCACTGCCAAGGCCCGGGTTCAATTCCTGGTTAGGGAACTAAGATTGCACATACAGCGTGGCATGGACAAAAGAAAAAGAAAAGAAAGATAAAAAGCAGTGTAAAACTGCCTTTCATAGACCTGTATTATTATTTCCTTTAATTGTCAATATATTACCAGGAGCTCACTACCAGTATCTTTACCTGACAGTATTTAAGAGAATTACCCTGCTCCATCCATGGTAGAGGGGACAGAAAACAAAGGTATATGTCTTGTCAATGGCATTCTTTATGTTCCATTGACAGGAATGAAATGTTTTGGTTATTTGGTGGTGATAATGGATTTGCCTTTCTTTGTTAATATTCTCAAGTATTTCATGTTTATAATAAGAAAGATAACATAAATTGGAAAATTTCTTGAAGTAGTTAGGAATACTATATTTGGTCATGGAACTGTTTCATAAATCAGAAACCTGGCATGGCTTACCAGATTATCTGTTCAGTGTCTCATCAGACTCAAATCAAGGTGTCAATGTACTGAGCTAGTATCTGGGAGCTTCAAGGAAGAACTTGCTTCCGTGGACATTCAGACTGTGGACAGAATCTAGTTGCAGAAATAGGACCAACTCTCCATTTCCTTAGTGGCTGACTGTAGACTGTCTTCCTCAGCAACTCAAGATCACATGCATCCCTTCTCAAATGGCCACCTCCTTCTTCAAAGCAGCAAGAGAATATAGAATCTTTCACTTGCTTTGCCTCTGACTCTCATGCCATCACCAGCAAAAAGAAAATCTCTGCTTTTAAACTCTCACATGATTAAGTCAGATGTATCGGATAATCACCTTATCTAAGGTGAACTGTGTTTGCTTGCTCAGTCACTTAGTCATGTCTGATTCTTCAACACCCCTGGACTGAAGCCCCCAGCCCCCTCTGCCCATGGGATTTGCCAGGCAAGAATACTAGAGTGGGTTTTCATTTCCTTCTCCAGGGGATCTTCCCTACCCAATGATCAGATCTGTGTCTCCTGCAATGGCAGGTAGATTCTCTGCCACTGAGCCACCTAGGAAGTCCAAAGGCAACTGTGCTATATAACAAAACATAATCATGGGAGTGGCTTATCATATTTACAGGGTTCAGTGAAGTGCCAGCAAATTTAGAAAGTTCAGCAGTGGCCACAGGACTGGAAAAGGTTAGTTTTCATTCCAATCCCAAAGGGCAATGCCAAAGAATGTTCAAATTACCACACAATTGCACTCATATCACATGCTAACAATGTTGTCCTCAAAATCCTCCAAGCTAGGCTTCAACAGTATGTGAACAGAGAACTTCCAGATGTACACACTGGATATAGAAAAGGCAGAGGAACCAGAGATCAAATTATCAACATCTGATGGGTCATAGAAAAGGCAAGAGAATTCCAGAAAAACTTCTGCTTCAGTGACTACGCCAAAGCCTTTGATTGTGTGGATCACAACAAACTGTGGGGAATTTTTAAAGAAATGGGAATACCAGACCACCTGACCTGCCTCCTGAGAAACTTGTATGCAGATCAAGAAGCAACAGGTAGAATCGGACATGGAAAAACAGACTGGTTCCAAATTGGGAAAGGAGTACGTCAAGGCTGCATATGGTCACCTTGCTTATTTGACCTATATGCATAGTACATCATGCAAAATGCCAGGCTGGGTGAGTCACAAGCTGGAATCAAGACTGCCAGGAGAAATATCAAACCTCTGATAGGCAGATAATACCACCCTTATGGCAGAAAGTGAAGAGGAATTAAAGAGCCTCTTGATGAGGGTGAAAGAGGAGAGGGAAAATGGTGGCTTAAAACTCAACATTCAAAAAGCTAAGATCATCGCATCTGGTCCCATCACTTCATGAAAAATAGATGTGGAAACAATGGAAATAGTAACAGACTTTATTCTCTTGAGCTCCAGAATCACTGCAAATGGTGACTGCAGCCATGAAATTAAAAGAAGCTTGCTCCTTTGAAGAAAAGCTATGACAAGCCTAGACAGCATATTAAAAAGCAGAGGCATTCCTTTGTCAACAAAGGTCTGTATAGTCAAAACTATGATTTTTGCAGTAGTTATGTGAGAGTTGGACTATAAAGAAGGCTGAGCACTGAAGAACTGATGTTTTCAAACTGTGGTGTTGGAGAAGACTCCTGTGAGGCCCTAGGACTGCAAGGATATCAAACCAATCCATCCTAAAAGAAATCAACCCTGCATATTCATTGGAAGGACTAATGCTGAAGTTGAAGCTCCAAACCTTTGGCCACCTGATGCCATGTGTGTGTTGCCAGGCTCAGTCATGTCTGACTCTTTGCAATCCCGTGGACTGTAACCCACCAGGCTCCTCTGGCCCTGGGGGTTCTCCAGACAAGAGTACTGGAATGTGTTGCCATGTCCTCCTCCAGAGGATCTTCCCAACCCAGGGATTGAACTCAGGTCTCCCACATTGCAGGCTGATTCTCTAATGTCTGAGCCACCACCTAATGCAAAGAGTCAGTTCATTGGAAAAGACCCTGGTGTTGGGAAAGATTTGAAGGCAGGAGGAGGAGGGGTCGATTGAGGAAGAGATGGTTGGATGGCATCATCGACTCAATGGGCATGAGTTTGAGCAAGCTCCACAAGAGGATGAAGGACAGGGAAGCCGGGCTTGCTGCAGCCCATGTGGTCACAGAGTCAGACACGACTGAGCCACTGAACAACAAAATGAAATGAATGTCAGTAATTCATGTCTGACTCTTTATCACCCCATAGACTATAGACTGCCAGGCTCCCCATACATGGAATTCTCCAGGCAAGAATACTGGAGTGTTGTTATTCCCTTCTCCAGAGGATCTTCCTAACCCGGGGATCAAACTTGGGTCTCCTGCATAGCAGGTGTTGTAGAGGTTTCAGAGATCAGAACATATTTCCTCTTAGATGTTGGGGGAAGGTTAGAATTCTGCCTATTGTGCATAGATTACCTGTGAAGTTTTTATTATAATTGTGACTTGATACTTCCTATAAATCAGCTTTTTTGAGGCTCAAAAATTGAAGTATTTGTATAAAATCTAGTCATTTGTGTCAGAGTTAGCTAGTTCTTGAATCAATGACCTCTAAATAAATGTATTTCCCAAATAAAATGTATCCTTTCAACTTCTAGCTAAACAAAGGTAAAAGTGGAAACAAATAGCACCAATGGTTGCTACAATGCTTTTGTGTTTTGTTTCTGTTAAAACATAATGAGGAGGAGCAGCAGGAAATAAAGATGCTGTCACATAACCTGACTGATAAATGCTCAGTATCTTGGTTATGGGGATTTCATAGCAGTCAATGAATAGACACTAAAAGATGGTACATATGAATAGTTATCCAAAGAATATCCAAAAGATTAGCTATTGTCATCATTGTAATGATCTATTTTTCTAGAGCTGCACTATCTAATACAGTAGCCTTATTACTATGATTACTGAGCACTTGAAATATGGCTAGTCCAAATTGAAATGTACCATCCAGTATAAAAGATAGATCCGATTTAAAACGTTCAACATGAAAAGATGTAATATATCCCATTAATAATTTTATATCAATTATCTTTAAAATAATAGTTTAGAATTTGAGGTTAAATAAATTATAGTAATAAACTAACCTCCTGTGTTTCTTTTAAATTATTTTAATATGGCACCTTAAAAAGTTTCAGTTATATGTATGTCTCATGTATGTATTGAGTCGTGCTGCTTTTTTTCTTCATTGGAGTATAATTGCTTTACCATGTCATGTTAGTTTCTGCAGTACAATGAACTGTGCTGCTTTACAACAACTTAGCAAGAAATACTTTCTTTAGGATCAACATTCACATTTGAGGAAATTGTTTTTTATTATTCTCTGCAGTTTTTTATAATGTTTATTTATTTATAGATAAGTTATTTATAAACAAATATTTTACCCTTGACATACATTCAGTCAGTTTGTTAAAAACAAATGAAAATGAACAAAAATCAACATTTAAAATTGGAAAAGCTGTTTATTTGACTGGGGCTTCCCACGTGCTGCTAGTTCTAAAGAGCCCACCTGCCAATGTAAGGGACATAAGAGACATTAGGTTTGATCCCTGGGTCAGGAAGATCTACTGAAGGAGGACATGGCAACCCACTCCAATATTCTTGCCTGGAGAATCCCCATGGACAGAATAGCCTGGTGGGCTATAGTCCATAGCGTTGCACAGAGTTGGACACGACTGAAGTGACTTAGCAAGCACTCATGCCAATGCAGGAGACACAAGAGGCATGGGTTCAATTCCTGTGTTGGGAAGATACCCTGGAATAGGCAATGGCACCCCACTCCAGTATTTTTGTCTGGGAAATCCTGTGGACAGAGGAGCCTGGCCAGTTACAATCCACAGTTTATGGGGCCACAAAGAGTCAGACACAACTGAATGACCGAGCACACACACACACATTTATTTGACTATTGGAATTGAAAGGCCAATGAGGCTCTGAGCCTGGTGTAAACCAGATTCTGCTCTTGTCCTTGTTTGTACTCCAGACTGCTCCTCTGCTTGTTGAGCTCATTTCTTCTCGCCTTCCAAGTCTTATAAACTGACCCTAGTGTTCATCTTCTGTTAATTCAAAAGAAGCTAAGTGCTTGGATCAGCTCTGCCTGGCACAGGAGAAAATGAGAAATGGGGCCACTGATATGCACAGAAGGCCAAGAAGGCTAGACTAAAGGGGATGACTCTTGGCCAGCTACTTCCAACAGAGCTTATTTAAAATTCTCACTTGTTTGACTAAAACAAAATATTAATGAATCTACTTAAGAGAGCTTATAAATGCTGAAGAATTAAAAAGGATGGAGCTTGAAGGGCATAAGAATAATTTTTCAGAAAATTCTCTCTGACCACTCATGCACAGGTATAATATGTAACTTCTTATTTTTATGAGTCCTTCTATTGTAAATGGAATCAGCATGACCTTTCCCATAAGGAAAGAAGAAAGTGATTTTTGATAAAATGTCTTAGAAAGTTGCCTATGCTTTTAAAAAGTAATAAAATGACTAAGCAAGTTTGAGTAACATACAGAGACTAGAAAAAGATTACATTGATAGACAAACTCTGCTTGGATTGGAAATAAATTAACTCTAAACTGAATGTAGATAGTTAAGTCTAGAAAGGCTAACATATTTAAAAAATTTTAATATAAAAGGTTATATTGCATAGATAAGAACATAGCTGGTTTTCTTAATTTGCAAAATAATTAGTTTAGTTTCTTAGTATTTAGATGTACCAACAACAAAATTTAATAGGTTTTTATTTGCTATTGATGCCTCTCAAGTGTACATTCTTTCTTTGATATATATTATTTGGGAAGTGTTTGCAAGTGTGAAAAGAAAAAAGAGTAAAAATGTAAATGATTAACACCTGCATATCTCATAATAGCTGCAAAACAGCTCCATCTAAGTACTATGCACACAGGAAACCTGCACTTGCATTAACTATGCATGGTTTCCTTGAAGACATGATAATTTACCATACAATGTCCATGCCTCAAAAATTATACACTGTTAACCCTTCCGAAGATTTGTAAGGCAACGGATTTATGAAGAAAGAAAAATGCATCATTTTAAACACTTGCATTAATAAGGAAGCAACATTTAAATTGAATAATAAAACATGAAACTAAAATTTTTGCAAATAACACTCTACATACTAATAAATGAAGATATTAAATACAAAAACAGAGACATTATTTTAGAAATGAAAAATTTGATTTTTCAAATTTGATACAAATCCATATTTGGCTCATGAAAGAACAACAAGGTTGACATGGTACTTGTTAGTCAAATTATAAAAATGGAAACAGAAATACTATGATCAAAATTTAGAGAAGGAAAAAATCTATGGAGATAAAATTAAAATTGTATATGATTGTAGACAAGTTCTGTTAATAAATGGGCTTCCCTAGTGGCTCAAATAGTAAAGTGTCTGACTGCAATGCGAGAGACCGTGGTTCAATCCCTGGGTAAAGAAGATTCCCCGAAGAAGGAAGTGGCAATCCACTCCAGTACTCTTGCCTGGAAAATCCCCTGTATGGAGAAGGCTGGTAGGCTACAGTCCATGGGGTCACAAAGAGTTGGACACGACTGAGAGACTTCACTTTCACTTTTCACTTTCTTTCTGTTAATGAGAGTGAATATTTCATTACTATGTTGGATTTTCTAGATAAATGGAATAATTCAAAAAAAAAAAAAAGAGTTAAATCATTTAAATAAACAAATTGTGAAAAAAAGAAATTTAGTCATTTCAAAAAGCAAGCTTCAGAAATGGCTTACTTCATAAGTAAGTGCTTTAAAATCTTAAGTTTATATGATGATTTTGTAATTTTGCATCTTCAATAACATAAAAGAAGCAGTAAACTTTTTTAGTTATTTTAAAAAAGAAAATATAAACGATGCAAAAGCAGAAAAATACACAAAAGAAAAAGAAAAACAAATAGAAATTGAATATGTATGCCTATAGTGGCTGAAATTACATATCATTAAATTGAATCCAGTGCGTATATATATATATATGTATTTTTTTTTTAAAGAAGAGAGAAGCCTTTAAATGCCCCCCCCACCCTCCCCTTTCTTCTTTCCTGCTGTCTGGCAAAAACATGAAATGGTTGGTGCCCCAGTAGCTACCCTGAGTCATGAAATGACCTAAAATATGGAAACCACATGGCTGGGACTGATAGAAAAAAAAAAAAACAAAAAAACACAAAAACTTGGGCCAATGCTCCCTCAGTAGAGCTAAAATACTAACTTGTCTGTGCCTGTTTAGTTGAGAAAATTAACTCCTGTTTAAGCCATTATCACTTAATATTGAAATTAATTCTACAAATAAATTATTTGGATGTCTCAAATTTGCTTACTCCTTTGAGCATGATATGAAGATATAATAAGGGAATATAATAAGGGTAAGGGAGAAGGCAATGGCACCCCACTCCAGTCCTCTTGCCTGGAAAATCCCTGGGCTGAGGAGCCTGGTAGGCTGCAGTCCATGGGGTCACGAAGAGTCAGACACGACTGAGCGACTTCACTTTCACTTTTCACTTTCACGCATTGGAGAAGGAAATGGCAACTCACTCCAGTGTTCTTGCCTGGAGAATCCCAAGGACGGGGGAGCCTGGTGGGCTGCCGTCTATGGGGTCACACAGAGTCGGACACGACTGAAGTGACTTAGCAGCAAGGGAGGGGGTTAAGAAGAGTACCAGGGGCTTCCCTGGTAGCTTAGTTGGTAGAGTCCACCTGTAATGAGGGAGACCTGGGTTCAATCCCTGGGTTGGGAAGATCCCCTGGAGAAGGGAACGGCTACCCACTCCAGTATTCCACCCTGGAGAATACAGTCTCAAAGAGTCAGACTCGACTGAGAGACTTTCACTTTCACTTAAGAAATATAAACTAGGTCTCAATGCATAAGATGTAATATGTGGAAAGACTAATGTAAGACCAGATTATGGAGATGTTAGATTTATTTTCTATAAATATAAAATATTTGGAATATGACTTTAAATTTAACAAAAGTATAGTGAGAAAAGCAAGAAGTCCTGAACCATGATTTTTAAAAAATGAAACAAAAATGCATCTACTGAGTGATCCAGCTTAGTTAGAGCTATTGGTAACAAAAGCAAGGGCTTCAGTTGACACAGTTAAGCACAATCAATGGTATGAGTGCTTCCAAAATCTCATAAAATTTAGCCAACAGAAGTAAAATTATTAAAATATGATTAAATGTTTTAATAGTATTATCAAAATATAATTACACTCCTGTTTTATTACTTCATTACTTTATCTTAAAATTTTTAAAGCACATAAAAATATCAAGTATAACCTATGCTGTCTCAATTCTCACTTAAGTTACTATACGTTGAATTAGCAGGTATGCAATAACTTATTCCACAGTGATGCTAGTGTTTTCTAGATGTAGCATTAGTTCACAAGCCACTTTCCCAACACATTAGTATTATTAAACATTCAAGAACAATTTTCACACAGTTTAAAATGTCTTAGCAATATATGAAAATCTTAAGGGAAAAAGCTGAAATTTCTGCATGAATTGCAGTCCCTATATAAGTAATGCATGAAAAAGTAACCACTGTTTACTATATTGCATTCTCATATGTCTTATAATTTTTTCAATACATTTTTACTTATATGAAATTTATTTTTGTTAGGAAATTAAAAGGAATGCTTTTTAATGTTTGAAAACACAAAACATTCATCTGAATACCTTTGAGAGATTAAATTAGAACAAATACCAAATTATGATGCTCTTCTAAAATCAGAACAAGGAATTGAAGCTATATACAAACTAAAATAATCTTTGATATTTAATTTCTCAAATTGTGGTAATGAGTTATACATGATTTTTCATTTACAAATAATTGTGATTCTTGGCAATCAAATCAAATATGGTATTAAAGTAGTTTTTATTAAGCTATTTGTTTTACACTAATAAAAAACTCAGATCCCATTTATTTTTGTAATATCCTACCAAGCTAATATTTAACAAAATCTAATATCATTCATGTTTTGAATGTTTTACCAACAGAAATAGGACAACCAGAATGCAGCATTTATCAGAGCTTTAAAATAGTGACCACATTCCCTAGGGCATACATCTATTTTATCAGTTCTCATATCATTAAAACTTAAACAATCAATGCATACTAACAATTTGCTTTCAAATGTAATCTTAGAAATTCCTGAAGGCAGGGTCCTTCATTTTTGTAAGCTGTTAAAGGTTTCAGCAGAAGATATTAAGAAGAGGTGGCAAGAATACACAGAAGAACTGTACAAAAAGATCTTCATGACCCAGGTAATCAGAATGGTGTGATCACTCACCTAGAGCCAGACATCCTGGAATGTGAAGTCAAGTGGGCCTTAGAAAGCATCACTACAAACAAAGCTAGTGGAGGTGACAGAATTCCAGTTGAGCTATTTCAAATCCTGAAGGATGATGCTGTGAAAGTGCTGCACTCAATATGCCACCAAATTTGGAAAACTCAGCAGTGGCCACAGGACTGGAAAAGGTCAGTTTTCATTCCAATCCCAAAGAAAGGCAATGTCAAAGGATGCTCAAACTACCACACAGTTGCACTCATCTCACACGCTAGCAAAGTAATGCTCAAAATTCTCCAAGCCAGGCTTCAGCCATACGTGAACTGTGAACTTCCTGATGCTCAAGCTGGTTTTAGAAAAGGCAGAGGAACCAGAGATCAAATTGCCAATATCCCCTGGATCATTGAAAAAGCAAGAAAGTTCCAGAAAAACATCTATTTCTGCTTTATTGACTATGCCAAAGCCTTTGACTGTGTGGATCACAATAAACTGTGGAAAATTCTTCAAGAGAAGGGAATACCAGACCACCTGACCTGCCTCTTGAGAAACCTGTATGCAGGTCCGGAAGCAGCAGTTAGAACTGGACAAGGGACAACAGACTGGTTCCAAATAGGAAAAGGAGTACGTCAAGGCTGTATATTATCACTCTGCTTATTTAACTTATATGCAGAGTACATCATGAGAAACGCTGGGCTGGAAGAAGCACAAGCTGGAAACAAGATTGCCAGGAGAAATATCAAAAACCTCAGATATGCAGATGACACCACCCTTATGGCAGAAAGTGAAGAGGAACTCAAAAGCCTCTTTTTTTTTTTTTTTTCATGTTTTTTATTTTTTTTTTTAATTTTATTTTATTTTTAAACTTTACATAACTGTATTAGTTTTGCCAAATATCAAAAAGAATCCGCCACAGGTATACATGTGTTCCCCATCCTGAACCCTCCTCCCTCCTCCCTCCCCATTCCATCCCTCTGGGTCGTCCCAGTGCACAAGCCCCAAGCATCCAGTATTGTGCATCGAACCTGGACTGGCAACTCGTTTCATACATGATATTTTACATGTTTCAATGCCATTCTCCCAAATCTTCCCACCCTCTCCCTCTCTCACAGAGTCCATAAGACTGTTCTATACATCAGTGTCTCTTTTGCTGTCTCGTACACAGGGTTATTGTTACCATCTTTCTAAATTCCATATATATGCGTTAGTATACTGTATTGGTGTTTTTCTTTCTGGCTTACTTCACTCTGTATAATAGGCTCCAGTTTCATCGACCTCATTAGAACTGATTCAAATGTATTTCTTTTTAATGGCTGAATAATACTCCATTGTGTATATGAAAGTGAAAGAGGAGAGTGAAAAAGTTGGCTTAAAGCTCAACCTTCAGAAAATGAAGATCATGGCATCTGGTCCCATCACTTCATGGGAAATAGATAGGAAACAGTGGAAACAGTGTCAGACTTTATTTTGGGGGGCTCCAAAATCACTGCAGATTGTGATTGCAGCCATGAAATTAAAAGACACTTACTCCGTGGGAGGAAAGTTATGACCAGCCTGGATAGCATATTGAAAAGCCGAGATATTACTTTGCCAATAAAGGTCCATCTAGTCAAGGCTATGGTTTTTCCAGTGGTCATGTATGGATGTGAGACTTGGACTGTGAAGAAAGCTGAGCGCTGAAGAATTGATGCTTTTGAACTGTGGTGTTGGAGAAGACTCCTGAGGGTCCCTTGGACTGCAAGGAGATCCAACCAGTCCATTCTAAAGATCAGTCCTGGGTGTTCTTTGGAAGGAATGATGCTAAAGCTGAAACTCCAGTACTTTGGCCACCTCATGCGAAGTGTTGACTCATTGGAAAAGACTCTGATGCTGGGAGGGATTGGGGGCAGGAGGAGAAGGGGACGACAGAGGATGAGATGGCTGGATGGCATCACCAACTCAATGGACGTGAGTTTGAGTGAACTCAGGAGTTGGTGATGGACGGGGAGGCTGGCATGCTGCAATTCATGGGGTTGCAAAGAATCGGACATGACTGAGTGAATAAACTGAACTGAACTGAAAGGCTTTAGGCTATTTTCCTCTTAAGGATTATAGTTCACATTACATTAAGTGAGATCATGCCAAAAAAAAAATCTGAGAATTAAAGCTATGAGTATCTATGTCAGAACTGCAGAAATATCTCACTGGGTATATAAATCATATTTTAGAGAAATAGAATACATAAATATATATTTAAAATTAATAAACTGTATATTTGAAATCCATTTTCATATACATAGAAATATAAGGATTTTACAAAGAATTCCCTATACCTTATATACAGTTTCTTTATTATTAATTTGTTACAGTAGTATTGTACACATCTTATAATTAATCAATATTAATCCTTTATTATTAATGAAAGTTCATATGATATTCAGATTTGCTTTATTTTTTCTAAGGCCTTTTTGTCTGTACCAGAATCTTTTCCAATATACCAAATTATACTCAGTCATATGTTTTCTTAAGCTTCTCTTGGCTATGACAGCTTTTTTCATATGATTAAACTGGAGGTCTGGGGTGTAAGGATTGAGATCACAGAGGTTAAGTGTCATTTTCATAAAATTATATTAAAGATGCATTATATCAGCATGATTCACCATTGTTGAATTTGACTTTGATTACTTGGCTGAGAAAGTGTTTGTCATTTCTACAGTGTGAAGTTATTCCTTCTTTTCCCTCCTGGTTCCATCCTTTTCTTACTCTCTTTGAAAGGAGGTCACCGTGTACAGCTTATACTTAAGAAATGAGACCTTACACTCTTTCTGGAGGGCAAAATATCTTCATAAATCAACTGGAATTTTACACTGGAGATTTACTTCTTCTCCCATTAATTTCCTTATATAATTTATTAATGTAAATATGGATTAACAATGTTTATTTTATAATTTGCATTATTATCAAATACTACATTTTTTGGTTACTTAAATTGTTTCTGCTTTGGCCGTTTGGCTTTTTCAGTCTGGTGGTCTTTGATGTTCATCCGTGTTTTGTCTTTTGAGTATATTTTTTCTGGTCACTACAGATACTCCAGGCTCAACTTCTGTATTTTTGTTTTCCTTAGTCCTAGAGCCAATCATTTATCCAAGGAGTCCTCTGACAGCTATTTTTCCTGAATCCTTTTTTAAAAAAAATTTCTGCTCTAGCCTTTATTGAATTATTTATTTTTTGCTATGCTGGGTCTTCCTGGCCGCATGGGCTTTTTTCTCTAGTTGCAGCAAAGAAGGATTACTCTCTGGTTGCAGTGCACGGGCTTCTCATTGCCCTAACTTCTCTTGTTGCAGAGCATGAGCTCTAGGGGACCCGTGCTTCAGTAGCTGCTGCACATGGGCTCAGTAGCTGTGGCTCCCAGGCTCTAGAGAACAGGCTCAGTAGTTGTAGCACATTTGCTTTGTGGCACATGGGATCTTCCTAAATCAGGGATGGAGCCTGGGTCTCCTGCACTGATAGGTGTATTCTTTACCACTGATCCACCATGGAAGCCCATCTCCTGAATCCTTTTGTTAATGAATTCTGTTAGAAACTGAAGTTTGATTCTAGGTGTGTTTTTTGTTTCTGGGATCTCAGAAGACAACACGATTACATGTACTGTAGATATGTCGCTAAGTCACTTCGGTCGTGTCCAACTCTGTGCGACCCCATAGAGGGCAGCCCACCAGGCTCCCCCATCCTTGGGATTCTCCTGGAAAGAACACTGGATTGGGTTGCCATTTCCTTCTCCAATGCATGAAAGTGAAAGTTGAAAGTGAAGTCGCTCAGTCGTGTCCAACCCTTAGCATGGACTGCAGCCTACCAGCCTTCTCTGTCCATGGGATTTTCCAGGCAAGAGTTCTGGAGTTGGGTGCCATTGCCTTTTCCACCGTAGATATAAACCTATGTAAATACAGATATCTGCAAATATTTCCATAAGTAACCATATGTATCTCTATTAAACTACAGAAATTTAGATGGATATATTCACCTTTATTATATTACCACATGACTTTTACCACAGAGTATATCCTCTTGCTAACTTGTATCCCCTGGCTCTGACAGTGAAGAACTTGGCCCCCACAGTCTGCCATCCTTTTACTTGTCTAATTTCAGAACCTTTCAAAGTAATATCAGAATTGTTATCCTATGCCCAGATAAGATACTTTAAAACTAGAGTGCAGTGTTGGTGTATAGTTACTTTTCCCCTAGTTTTACAGTCTCCTCCTTTTTAAAGTTACTTAGGTTAGCATGGTATTCCTCCATACCTTCCTTCAGTGAGGTTTTATCATGTGTTTTATACAACTCATTTGTTTTATCACATTCCGCCTTCCATCCTAGGACTCCTCCTACCTTTAAGGATTTCAGGAAAAGTAAAGTATATTATTAGAAAGTATCTTATTTCCATTGTAGGTATTGCAGGTGAATTCTTTATCTGCCCAGCCATCAGGGAATCCCAGCTTGGATGCAGTCTCCAGTTATTCAATCAAAAGTTAGTTGTGATTAAAGACAATAATAATTTAAGAAAGGATTTGATTCGTGGTGGGCCTGATTAAATCATTTTAAAGAGTCTAAGAGCAGAATAAATTCCAAGAAGAAATGTCCACTATAGACTGCAGATTAAGCTTGTGTGTCAGACTTCCAGCCTTCCTTTCCCTGAAAGGATCCCCTAGGTCAGGATGGCCTGCCCTAACAATATGATACTTGTCTATCCACTCCCTAAATTGTCTGACCCAATTCCTTGCAATTAATTTTCTATAGGTTCTACTTCTCTGGTCAAAGAGGCTAATACAAATTTTGGTACCAAAAAGGGATCTAGAGAAAGAGAATTTTTAAAATGTGTTCTCTCAAATGGTGTTGGGTTTTCTGGACTTGTTTCTCTAATGTGCGTAGGAAGGAAACATTCATTCTGAGTGGTAAAGAAAGTATTGGCAGTCCTTGAAATGGTTTTGTAATAGAAACATGTAAAATGCTGCCATTGGATACCACAGACTAAATACTTAACAGAAACTGAAGTCCAAGGTGACAATGTCAAACACTTCAATTTTGACAAATCTTTTTTGCCCATAGAAGTGAGAGGGTAACAGGTAGGAAGGCCAGGGGTCTCTAAACAGAGGAAATAGGCTGCAAGTGTCAGACATTTTTTATCTCTCTCAAGTGCCAGGAGGAAACAATTTAGTGTTATATTTTTTCCCCTTCTCTATACAAATTTAAAGAGGTTTCTCTTAAAATTCTCTATTGCATAATGACACCTGGTTCCACCTGAACTTAACTTTCCTCAAACCTTGAGCTAACCAATGCATTTTTCTTATGGAAATGTTTGTCTTAAGCTACGTTAATATACCCTAGCATTTACCCTAGACTATGCATTTACCCTAGACTCTGTCTTCAAGTTGGTTTTGCCTAAAAGCTCAGAACTGACTTGACAAACCAGTATGTTATACTCATACATTGTTCTGCTAATCTATGTTAATGAAACTATATATTTTTATGGAATCTGCCTTTCTTCAAGATTCCTGTCAATCGTTTTATCATTTTATGTCCCGGGATGACTCACCTGGTGCCATTCTCTAAGTTTTGAGACATTTCCTTTCTTTAATTAGCAGACTGCTAGTAGCTAAGGAGAAGGAAATGGCAACCTACTCTAGTGTTCTTGCCTGGAAAATCCCAGGGACGGCGGAGCCTGGTGGGCTGCCGTCTATGGGGTTGCACAGAGTCGGACAGGACTGCACTGACTTAGCAGTAGCAGTAGCATTAGCTATATAACATCCAGCTAAAGACTAGCAGGGGGTACTCTTTCTGCCCCCTTCTGACGTCTATGTCAGAAGCTTTATCTTTTTTATACTTTAATAAAACTTTATTACGCAAAGCTCTGAGTGATCAAGCCTCATCTCTGGCCCCAGATTGAATTCTTCTTCTCCGGAGGCCAAGAATCCCTGCATCTTTCATGGTTTGCTGCTAAGTCGCTTCAGTCGTGTACCAACTCTGTGTGACCCTATGGACAGCAACCAACCAGGCTCTTCTGTCCACAGGATTAGGGAGTGGGTTGAGGATATGTGTGGAAATGGATCTTAAGGGTGTGGCACCATGGTAAAAGGAAATGAAGTTCGAGTAGGCCAAATTTATTGACAGAAGCCCACTAAGCAGAGATCCTAGATTACAAGTTGTAGTTTGAGGTGTCAGAAAGGACCCTTACAGTTGGTCTGTTTTGTTGGATCACCCAGATGAGGATTAAATGCATAACTGCCTTGGTATACTGTAGAGGAAGGTATCCCAAGATGGAGAGAGAATGGAATTATGTGTGTAAGGCCTGCTTATCTAGATTGGGTTAGAAGGACACATATTTTACTAAGACTGTGAAAAATAAATTTGAGGGGAGTCCCAGAATGCTTCAAGAGCCTTGTGTTCACACCTTCAGTATGTTGAAAATTATAGTGCAAACTCTTCTCATTGAACTGGGCTCCCTAAATGCAATGAAGATAATGGGACCTCAGGGTGGCAGGGGCTAAGGGCAACATGTAATTACCACAGACAAGGTGGATGAGGTAACAGATAGTAGAGTCAAAGCAGTAATATGAATAATCTGACTTGCAGAGACCTATGCATTGATTATGGTATCCCTAGAAAAAAGATTTGTCATATATCAGTTTCCTAGCATTCAATAAAAAACTACAATGAAGTGGTTGGCTGGAAATAGCAAAAACTATCTTCTCTAACAGGTCTGGAGGCTAGAAAACTGGAATTGAGGTGTTGGCAAGGCCAGGCCCCCTCTAAGTAAGACTCCTTCACGCTTTCTCTAGTGTCTAGTGATTGCTGACAACTCTTAATATCACCCATCCTCATTCCATATCACATGACATTTTCATTGTATGTCTGTGTACAGATTTCTTCTTTTAATATTGACATGAAGTTATTTGATTAGGGGACATTCACTCTTGTGACTGCATTGAGGAAAGAGAAACAGTCATATTCCCTAAGGATCACTGTACACAGATTCTGAACTGACTAATTCCTGAACATCCAAAGCATCACTATGGCCCACTAGTCAGAGAGGGGTTGACAGAAGTCAAGTGATCACAGGAGTTTCATCTCAGGTCTATCTCATGGCAGGCCCATGGACAGTATCTCCCTGTCCACATTCTGTAGTTATTTCACCAGTTCCAGAATGTGTAATTTGAATAAATATTTTTAGCAACTGGCAACACCCTTACTGATTGGTGGTGTGAGGGCTTTTATGAAGTGGGAAAGTCCAAGTGATTTCCTCTGCATCCTATTCAACTTGTCATTTTGGCCTATGCAGAAAAGGAATCTGGAAGAATGGCAGTGGATTACAGGAAGTTTAATCATTCGTTAACTTGTTTTGTAATTACCATTCCAGATGTGGTTATGCTACATGGGGAAATTAACACATCCTCTGGTGCTTGCTACACAGCTATGGATCTGGAAAAAGCTTTCTTCTCTGGACACTTGTTAGTAATGTTCTTCAGAAGTCATACATCTCTTGCTAGTAAGGCTGGTGATACACTCACCAGCCCACCTCAGAGGTGTAAATTCCTTTGACCCCCAAGTCATTTTTTATTTTGTAGGAAGCCTGATACCTTTCCTTTCCACAGAACTTCACACCACTCCATGAAATTGATGACATCAGGCTGATTGAAACTGGTGAGCAGGAAACAGCAGCCACTCTGCCCATATCTAAGTGTTGTTAGTAGTAAAGAACCTGCTGGGCAATGCAGGAGATATAAGAGATGTGGGTTCAATCCCTGGATCAGGAAGAGTCCCTGGAGGAGGGCATGGAAACCCACTCCAGTATTCTTGCTGGGAGATTCCCATGGAGAGAGGGGCCTGGTGAGCTATGGTCCATAGGGTGGCAAAGAGTCCGACAACGTCTGAAGCAATTTAGCACGCAGGCATGGCACTTATCAGTAAGACATTTCCATGCCAGAGGTTAAGAAATAGACCCAAAAAAAATTGGAGACCTTCCTCTTGAATGATATTTCTAAGGGTCTAGTGGTGTGGCACATGTTGAGATAGTCCTTCTCTGTTGAAGGGTAAATTATTGGACCTCCTATAACCATACAGGAGACACAGTGCCCAGCGTGTCTAGTTGGAATTGGGATGCAAAGTATCATTCATATGGATGTGTTATTCCAGCCTATTGGTGAATGATCCAAGAAGTTGCTACTTTCAAGTGAGCACCAGGACAGGGAAGTCTCTGCAACAAGTCCAGCCTTCTATGCAAAATGCTCTGCCATTGGGCCATATAATCCAAAACATCTGGTCATGCTTGAAGTGTCCATTGCAGATAGTAATGCTATTTAGAACTTCTGGAAGTTCCTTAGAGATGAATCATAGTTTAAATCTTAAGTATAACTACATTCCTTAAAAACAAAAACAGCTCTTGGCTTGCTATTGGTTTTCATTAAAGACTGAACACTTGGGATTTCCTGATGGTTCAGTGGTTAAGAATCTGCCATGCAATACAGGGACACTGGTTTGAGCCCTGGACTGGAAAGATCTCACATGCCACAGAGTAAGTAAGCCTGTGCACCATAACTACTGAACCCATGCACCGTACAGACCAAGCTCTGAAACAAGAGAAACCACTGTAATGAGGAGCCAGAGAGTAGCCCCTGCTGACTACAACAAAGGAAAGCATGCGTGCAGCAATGAAGACACAGCACTGCCAATAAATAAATAATAAGTAAAATATATATTAAAAAGAGCCTGAACACATAACAGTGGGCGGCTAAGTTACCATTGGCCTCAGCTGCCCCTTATGAATGGGATGTCGTCAGGCTCACCACACCACAAAGTTGAGTATGCAGAGCAGTACTGTATTATCTAGCACAAGTCGTCAGTATGATCAGAATATGACAGGCACAAGTAAGTGGTCTGATTCTCCATAATTCCTACTTTATTATCTCTTTCTCAGCCCACACCTATGGCCACATGAGAAGCTGCCTGTGACTAACCGACTAAGGAACACAAAACACAGGACTGATGTGTAGATAGTTCTATATGATATACAGACACCATTCTAGAAGTGGGCCCTGTGACCCAAAGCAGTTAGAATCAAATAAATCAAAAAATGGTCCTGATAAGAGGATACCTCTCTAAGTCAGTTGACCTGCTTATGGATTTCATGTAATTAACTGTGTCTGCACTTCCCCAGAAGTGTTTATCCAGTGAGCCTGCTCAAGAGAAACTGAGGCATCAAAAATCAGAGATAACTTTGGGATGGGCAGGTAGAACTACAAAATCACCAACACCATTACAAATACAACACTTTAATAACTTTACTTGCATGGACTCATTCAATCTTCAGTCTCTTTTTCATGCCTAAGTACAAATATTGCTGTTTTATTATATTATATGGACTTATGTGTATACAAAAGTGAAAGAAGTGAAAGTGTTAGCTGCTTAGTTATGTGTAACTCTTTGCGACCCCATGGGATATAGCCTCTCAGGCTCTTTGTCCCATGGAATTTCCCAGGCAAGAATACTGGAGTGGTTGCCATTCCCTTCTCCAGGGGATCTTCCCAACCCAGGGATTGAAGATGAGTCTCCTGCATTGCAGGCAGATTCTTTACCATTTGAGCTACCAGAGAAGACTTATGTGTATAGTAACAAACTTCAAATAGTCACAAAAAAGAGTTAGAGTCAGAACCAAATATGAATACTATGTATTTTTAAAATTGTATCTATTGAGGCATAAGAAATATTCAAAAGAAAATGCAGCTGATTTTTTGTTGTTGTTGTTGCAACAACAAAATTTCCTGTTTTAATGGAAAGAGGATGAGAAGAATAACTGTTAAACTGAAATTGAGACCTACTGAGTGGTAAGATATTGAATGACAGACCTCTGGATTATTTTGCATAACTACTTGATTCTGACAATGCAATTCTGGAGTTTTCTTAAAAGGTACTATTTCCCTTATTTTTCATTCTTACTCTAAATCTGATTGAAGTAATAGTTTTCATTTTGCTAGCTATGCAATTAAATGGTGAAAACAACAAAATAATCTCTTAGCAAGGTCCTAGAAACTGCTCTTTTCTTTGTTTTCCAGAGTCACTGTTTTAAATTTTTATTGTAACGGTAAGTGTACATTTGCTTATCTACAAACAAAAGCAAATTGGGCTAATCTAAATTGTTATCAGTTTTATAGATGGCAACAAAAAGGTTGAACCTCCTCCAACTTTATTTGAATTGCATTTTATAGACTAAAAGCAAAGTTATAAATGGGAGTTTACCAACCCAATGCATATACATACATTCATTCCACAAATCTTTATTGAAGGAATTGTCTTTACCAAGGAAAATACTATTATAAGCAGTTCCCAACTCAAGTATGGATTTGCTTCCAAGAGTCTCTTGCAAATGTTGACTAACAACAACAACAAAAAAAACCTACTTGAAATTCAAAACACCTCTTAAATTGATATACAGTATGGGCTTTGCAAAGCTATCTGATTAAAAAAAAATCATTTAATGTCTTATAGAGATGTACCCTAAGTGAAAATCAGGTTCAGGAACACTTAGTCTTAAAGTTGTGTTGCCCTGATCTGTAAAGTGCAGACTCTGCATTCTCACCAAATCAGCACTCTTTGTGCTTGAACCATTTATCTTATTCTCTAGCCTTCCAGAATGACAATAGAAGGACAGCATTTGAGGGAAAAGAAAAAAAAAAAAAACACCCACAAGGGAAAGCGGAGGCTGCAGTTGAGCATTTAAGCTTGGGACTAATAAAAGCTGGTGTGTTTTTAAAACTAGTACTAAAGTAATAGCTTTACACACTGCTTCTCCTTCTCTCATTCTTCTCCTCACGAGGAGCCTCCTTTTATAAGGATACATCATTTCTATTTCTCTGTCAAACTTTAGATTTCTTTTCCTCTTAGAATAGTTGGTCATGTATACACTAAAACAAAAGGCAATTATTCCCACTGCCATCATTAAACTCATCAAAAGATCATTTTCCAAATAGAAAGCTATGGTGAAATACACCTTGGATAGCACTGTGACATGGCAATCTCTCCAGCTAGTTGCGCCCAGCTTTGCATTTTTATTATATAAGCAGGACATTTCTCTTCTGCAGAATCTGCCTGCCAATGCAGGAGACATGTGTTTGATCTCTGGGTCGGGAAGATCCCCTGGAGTAGGAAATGGCAACCTACTCCAGTATTCTTGTCTAGAAAACTCCATGGACAGAGGAGCCTGGCAAGCTACAGCCCATGGGTCACAAAGAGTGGGGCACAACTGAACGACTCAGCATGTACTACTTAGCCCATCACCACTACATGCAGTGTGCATGAGCAGACTGCACATGCACTCCTACTTGGCTTTTCTGTTACATGATGTCAAGTTACTGTAGTATTAATATCTGATTCTGACTTCTTTAAATATGTGTGTATGTGTGTGTTAGTCACTCAGTAGCATCCAACTCTTTGTGACCCCATGGACTGTAGCCCACCAGGCTCTTCTGTCCATGGGATTCTCCAGGTAAGAATACTAGAGTGGATTGCCATTTCCTCCTCCATGGGATCTTCCCGACCCAGGGATTTAACCTGGGTCTCCTGAATTGCAGGCAGATTCTTTACCATCTGAACACCAGGACAAATATAACTAAAGCATTCTGGGGTCCTGCAAGTATGTGGGCATGCTAAGTTGCTTTAGTTGTGTCCAACTCTGTGCAACCCTATAGACTGTAGACCACCAGGCTCCTCTGTCCATGGGATTCTCCAGGCAAGAATACTGGAGTGGGTTGCCACACCCTCCCCCAGGGGATCTTCCAGACCCAGGGAAAGTATTTTGGGGTCCTGACAAATTTGTATGCAGGTCAGGAAGCAACAGTTAGAACTGGACATGGAACAACAGACTGGTTCCAAATAGGAAAAGGAGTTTGTCAAGGCTGTATATTGTCACCCTGTTTATTTAACTTATATGCAGAGTACATCATGAGAAATGCTGGACTCGATGAAGCTCAAGCTGGAATCAAGATTGCCAGGAGAAATATCAATAACCTCAGATATGCAGATGACACCACCCTTATGGCAGAAAGTGAAGAGGAACTCAAAAGCTTCTTGATGAAAGTGAAAGTGGAGAGTGAAAAAGTTGGCTTAAAGCTCAACATTCAGAAAACAAAGATCATGGCATCCGGTCCCACCACTTCATGGAAAATAGATGGGGAAACAGTGGAAACTGTGTCAGACTTTATTTTTTTTGGCTCCAAAATCACTGCAGATGGTGACTGCAGCCATGAAATTAAAAGACGCTTACTCCTTGAAAGGAAAGTTATGACCAACCTAGATAGCATATTCAAAAGCAGAGACATTACTTTGCCAACAAAGGTTCGTCTAGTCAAGGCTATGGTTTTTCCTGTGGTCATGTATGGATGTGAGAGTTGGACTGTGAAGAAGGCTGAGCGCCGGAGAATTGATGCTTCTTTTTTTTTTAATTTTATTTTATTTTTAAACTTTACAATATTGTATTAGTTTTGCCAAACATCGAAATGAATCCTCCACAGGTATACCCGTGCTCCCCATCCTGAACCCTCCTCCCTCCTTCCTCCCCATACCCTTCCTCTGGGTCGTCCCAGTGCACCAGCCCCAAGCATCCAGTATCGTGCATCGAACCTGGACTGGCGACTCATTTCATACATGATATTATACAGAGTGAAGTAAGCCAGAAAGAAAAACACCAATACAGTATACTAACGCATATATATGGAATTTAGAAAGATGGTAACAATAACCCTGTGTACGAGACAGCAAAAGACACACTGATGTATAGATCAGTCTTATAGAATTGATGCTTTTGAACTGTGGTGTTGAAGACTCTTGAGAGTCCCTTGGACTGCAAGGAGATCCAACCAGTCCATTCTGAAGGAGATCAGCCCTGGGATTTCTTTGGAAGGAATCATGCTAAAGCTGAGACTCCAGTACTTTGGCCACCTCATGCGAAGAGTTGACTCACTGGAAAAGACTCTGATGCTGGGAGGGATTGGGGGCAAGAGGAGAAGGGGACAACAGAGGATGAGATGGCTGGATGGCATCACTGACTCAATGGACGTGAGTCTGAGTGAACTCCAGGAGTTGGTGATGGACAGGGAGGCCTGGCATGCTGTGATTCATGGGGTCACAAAGAGTCGGACACGACTAAGCGACTGACCTGATCTGATCTGATCTGAAGCATGCTTATGATTAAAGTAAGTGCATACATCGTGGGTTTCTCTGGTGGCTAAGCAGTATACAATCCAGCCACAATGCAGGAGACTTCTCAATCCCCAGGTTGGGAAGATTCCCTGGATGAGGGCATGGCAGCCCACTCCAGTATTCTTGCCTGGAGAATCCCATGAACAGAGAAGCCTGGCAGGCTACAGTCCACAGGGCTGTGAAGAGTTGTACGTGACCAAAGCAACTTAGCATGCAAGGACACATACTATATTTACTATAAATTATATTTTAAAATGGTTTGGTTTTAGTTTGCCCTCTCCAATCAAAATTTATCTCAACAAGATGCTGGCTTTTACTTCAAGGTTTGCTATTTCTTGTATATTCAAGTTTTAAATTGTTTAAACCCTGAGGTACTGGTGACTGTTATAATATGCAAAGTCTATGATGGCTCAATATCAGAGAAATTTGGAATTATTTATCTCAGAAGTACAACTATTAAACAAATTATTCTGATCATGCTGACTAAAAGTAATATTTGGCATATTTCATTGAAACTTCTTTCAAGTACACAAATACAGCACAGTATAATAATAGTTTTCACAGCTCTATGAATAATATCCTATAAAATAATTTGCTTATCACTTTTAGACAATAACTTCTTAAAACTTTAAAGTTTAATTTCTGATTCTAAAAATACACACAAACTTGTATTATTATATTTCCCATTTGCCTATCTGCGTAAATGTGTTCTTATTTTTTTTTCCCACTGCAAAGATAGCGGGTGCATAAATCCTTTTCTATTTGCAAACCTCAAGTCAGCATTAAAAATGATAAACAGTATTTCTCTATTTGAAAATGGCCTTGTTGAGGCTGAGAAAGAACCACAGGCAATTAAATACTTTTTTTTTTTGGTCACTCCTTAATATAAGGCTTTATTTTTCCATCTCTATGTTTAATATGGGAATAAAAATAAAATGACATGAACTAATATTAATGAAACCCTTAAGCAAGTAATGGAGGTGAAAAGTTCAACAAGCAATAAAAAACCCAATATTGAGGAAAAGAGAATATATGACAATGAATGGTTATCCACATATTAGCTCAGATGGATAGAGTACATAATTTATAATTCTGAGAGCCCCCATTCAGTTTTCACATGAGTTTTACTTTATATAATACTAAGAAGGTTTGTTCCATCATTTTGGATCTTTCAAATATATAGATTAAAAAAAATCAGGTGGGCAAATGATTGCTTGAGGGCCAATTTGTGTTTATTTGAACACCTATCAAACTCAACATTCTGTTCTCAATAGCTGGATGAAGCAGGGAAGTGATGATATGAAATATCATTTTTCGTCTGCATAACTCAGAAGCAGCATGAATAAAGCACCAAGATGCCAGAGCTAAGGAGAATATTTTAGTCCCATAATTCAGGAAATGTTCAGCAAAAGTTTATTTGAAGGTCAGCTACAATCTAGAAGTGGTTCTTTCTGCCAAGAGACCTTATTTGTATACACCTATTGGGCTTCCCTGGTGGCTCAGCTGGTAAAGGATCTGCCTGCAATGTGGGAGATATGGATTCGATCCCTGGGTTGGCAAGATCCCCTGGAGAAGGGAACAGCTAGCCGCTCCAGTATTCTGGACTGGGTTGCAAAGAGCTGGACACAACTGAGCGACTTTCACTTTTCATCCATTAATTAATGCTTTTCATTTATGTAAACTGTCCCTGAAAATTATGGACTCAACAAAATTATTAAATACATATTGATTTTATTATTTTTTATATTAGTATATTTTCATACTTATTGACAAGTTATAAAGTAGAACAAAGAACTCCCATGTACCCTTCATCCATACTAACATTTTGGCCATTTGTTTATATATATCTCCCTTCCTAAACATACAAATTTTTTGCTCTTAATCATGTAGTAGAAATTTGCAGATATTATATGCCATGATCTATAAATACTTCTGTATATTTTATGCTAATAATTAATGCACTCACATTATAGTGAGAGTTGGACTATAAAGAAAGCTGAGCACCGAAGAACTGATGCTTTTGAACTGTGGTGTTGGAGAAGACTCTTGAGAATCCCTTGGACTGCAAGGAGATCCAAGTAGTCCATCCTAAAGGAGATCAGTCTTGCAGTCCATCCTGAAGGAGATCAGTCTTGGGTGTTCATTGGAAGGACTGATGTTGAAGCTGAAATTCCAATACTTTGGCCATTTGATGTGAAGAGCTGACTCATTTGAAAAGACCCTGATGCTGGGAAAGATTTGAGGGCAGGAGGAGAAGGGGATGACGGAGGATGAGATGGTTGGATGGCATCACCAGCTCAATGGACATGAGTTTGGGTAAACTCTGGGAGTTGGTGATGGACAAGGAGGCCTGGCGTGCTGCAGTCCTTGGGGTTGCAAAGAGTAGGACATGGCTGAGTGATTGAACTGAACTGAATGCACTCACAGGCCTTGTCTAGAATCAGTTTGAGAAGGGACCACATAAGATTGTTAATGCCAGGAGGACTTTTTCATGGTCACCAAAGTAAGAGTCAACCACACTGATATAACACTTTGCACATAAGGTTGGTCACTTAGAAAAGTGACAGTGACACATTTCTTTCCCTTCATGATATTTCTGGGGTGTAACTAAACTGAAAGGTTTTGCAAAATAAGATAGACTTGACAATGTTACAAGACTGTAGATAACTCCTAGTTCTGGCTCTGTTTTATCATTATTAAAACAGAAACACCCTGTCAAATTCATATCTGTAGTGCTCTCATTTATTGACCCTTTGTTATATTTTCAAGTCTGGTGAAACAGCTAACTAGCCCTTATAAATTTTTGTACTCCAGGTACTCAGACAAGTAGCCATACTGCTCAAGCGGAGTTCACTTAGCTATTCATACTGCAATGGACTCTTGGATTCCTTTTGTATTCAGCAGGTTATGATCCATTCTCATTATTATTTTGATGTTCAAAATGTCCCATATCTGTCCATGGGAATTCTTTAAGCTGGCTTTTGTGATTTTTGTCATGCCTCAATCATTCCTTGAATTCTTATTTTCTGGTACAAAATATATTCCAACCTCACATTGTACTTTTCCTCCCCTAGCATGGAAACCTGTGATTTCCTTAAGGAATTCTTGCTTCTGGATAACTGTGGAGGATTATATTTGGAAACAAAGATCAAGACCTTGATGTGTTTATTGTTACTTGAATGTAGCTGCACTCATGCCCTTATGATGGATAGAGCAAGCTTCACATGTGTGCGGTCATGCATGTGCGTGTGTGCATATACAGAGCTAGCTAGCTATCTACCTCTATTATCTATCAAAATCAATGAGCACACTGATTTCTTGAATTCCATGTTTGTAACTATCTCCCTTTTCAGACAGCGTAACCAGTCTTCTGTTTTTCTCAATGTGTTTCCTTTTCATCTGTTTTTGAGTATGTAAGCAAGCACTGATATTGTGTGTAGACACTCTGCTCAGAGTGTTTGAGTTCTAACCACTCTTTCTGGGATTCTGTCATTTTACTACCACAACTAAACACTCCATTCTCCTTTAACTGTGACACTTCACAAATGACCTCATCTACTGTGCAATTTCTCTCAACAATTCCAGCTTGGACAATGCATGAGAGCTTCCTTCCTCAAACTAACTGGGCGCTAACACCCCACTGCAAAACTGCCCGTATAAATTCACCAATTCAGCAATAACCCCAGGCCAGTGTGTGCCCTGTACTGTTTCACTTCTCTCCCGGCTCACACTTCATACCACAGTCCCTGCCACTCACCCCTTCTAGGACACCCAACCAATTCCACTAGACTCCAACACCCATTCTGCTTAAATAATTATTAAAGCATGAGCTTTAGTTTCAGAAATTACATTTCCTCCAAAATTTAAAATTCATTGATGACTTATTTAAACATTCTTCTCAGTTAAGATACTTCATCTTTTTAAAACACTTTTAACTGTTAAACACTGAAAATAAAAACAAAGCTACTATTAAAAACTGATTAGAACTCTGAGATGGCATTAGTTACAAATGTTCTGATACAAACGGGTATACTTTTTTTTTAACCTATGTGTATTAGCTGCACCAGAGAGGACAATGGCACCCCACTCCAGTACTCTTGCCTGGAAAATCCCATGGACGGAGGAGCCTGGTAGTCTGCAGTCCATGGGGTTGCGAAGAGTCGGACACGACTGAGTGACCTCACTTTCACTTTTCACTTTCATGCATTGGAGAAGGAAATGCCAACCCACTCCAGTGTTCTTGCCTGGAGAATCCCAGGAATGGGGGAGCCTGTTGGGCTGCCATCTATAGGGTCGCACAGAGTCAGACACGACAGAAGCAACTTAGCAGCAGCAGCAGCGTTAGTCGCACAGTTGTGTCTGACTCTTTACGACCCCATGGTTTTTAGCCTACTCAGTCATATCTGTCTCTTTGTGACCCATGGGCTCTAGCCTGCTAGGCTCCTCTGTCCACAGAATTCTTCATGTAAGAACACTAGAATGGATTGCCATTCCCTTCTCCAGACGATCTTCTAGGCCTATTGCAGACAGATTCTCTACTTTTTGAGCCACTAGGAAGCCCTTTTCCCCCCACATACATAGAATTAGAATTATTGCAATGTTTTGTTACTGTTATACTCTCATTTAAAATCTTTAATGGTCTTTTTATCCTTCTTGCCTCACATTGGTTATCTTGTTTTCATTTGTTAATAAGTACCAGTAAACTGGCTGGGAAATTTGACCTATTTGCTCCATGTGCACCATCATCTCTGAGCATTTCATCTGAGAAGACATCTTGAATCTCACTGCCATATGTTATAAAGTTTTAAAGCATCCATGATGTTATTAAAAAGGACATATGTGCACACACACACAAACACACACACACACAGAAACCCACCCACACTCACATATTATTCTTTTAACTTAGTAATTGGACATCGCTGTTTTTGCACATTCCCAGGGCATCAGCTGTTTTTTTCAGTTACATTTCTATGATTCATCTTTATTTTTGTGCTTACCCTAATTTAATCACTCACAGTCACATGATATTCTCTATTGCTCATACATCCATTTTCTTGCCAGTGAAATCTAGTTGTTGTGGGTTGTAATTTTTTTTTTTTCCCCTGAAATTTCTTAAGAAAAGTACTGCTCTGAACATTCATGGAAATGTATCCCAGAGTACCTACTGACAAAGTTTCCCCTTGGCTTGTTGCTGGTGTTGATTTAGTCACTTAGTTGTGTCCAACTACTTTGCGACCCCAAGGACTGTAACGTGCCAGGCTTCTCTGTCCATGGAATTTCCCAGGCAAGAATACAGGAGTGGGTAGCCATTTCCTTCTCCAGGGGATCTTCCCGACTCAAGGATTGACACGTTTCCTGCGTCGGAAGGTGGGATCTTTACCACTGAGCTAACAGGGAAGCCCTTTCCCTCGCTACATACTGGCAAAGAGAATTTCTGGGTTGCAAGTTATGTAATATTTTCACCCTTCAGAAATGGAATGCACTTAAAATCCTACCAGTAATAAAGGATCTGGAGTCATATTATCACACTTCATTCTGTCATATTTTGTTGTTTATATTAATGGATGTGTAATATTTATATTTTTATTCATAATTTGAAGTTCTTAATTCTTAGTTTACCATGGGACCTAGATAGTTAGGCTTTTCTTATTAAATCAGCTGAGATTTCAGATGTGTTTAATGAACCATAGGACCAGGGATAAAAATTTCACGTGAGTTTTTGCAATGTTTATATTCACCATCCAGGTGGACAAGTCTCCTTCCTAGGTACTTCAATTTTGGAATCTTAATTCTTTCCCCAAAAGATACCTGTATTTGAGTATTGCATCCTTCTATTACATAATTGCTATTTAAAATTTTCAACTCTGTTCTCTGAGTTGTCTCATGGTAGATACCAGTGTAGAATAAAGCTGCTTAGTCTGAGTGTGGTTGGATGTGGTCTGATTTACTCTGAACATTTTGTTGTCAGCTATGATTTCTTAAATCATCTTTATCACTGATCAACATTATTGTTATCCTACCAAGATTAGTAATCCACATATTATCTTTAACCATTTAAAAATTCTTAGCATATTGTAATTGATTTGTGGCATAAACAGCTATTTTACAAGTCTATTCAATTAGCATTATAAGGACTAGTTATGACATTGATATATATATATATATATATATATATATATATATCAGTAGAAAGAATATAAAACTGAGAAATAAATTCACTAATATTGTGACAAGGTCACAAGATATTTTTGACTCAGTCTGCTCTGATAGTGTGTATGTAATATTGATTGTTTTTACTCTATTTCTTAGTTTGATATTTTATAACAGAATACATTGACAAATGTTTATAACTCATACTAATATTTTAGTATTAAACTTACATGAATTAATTAAAATGTAGATTTAATATATAACTTATGCTTTACTGAAGCACTCAGGTTTACTTTAAATTTCCTATATCAAACAACATTTGAGTTTTTAATCTTAGACACAAACTTTTTTAAGATAACAGTAAATATTTAACCTAATAATATTAATATATAATGTGTTTAAAATAAAAACATTTTTAAGATACCATTCTTCAAAATATTCAATAATCATAGATAGTATGTCACAAAGTTTGCGCTACATACAAGTTTATTTTGTGAAATTTGAAATGTCTCATTCTGGGATTTTGTTATTCTAACCTATGATGCAACAAATCAAAAACTGTAGTTATTCCTCCTTTTCCACATCTCTTTCCTTTCCTGAACACTCACTCCAGTCACAAACAGTAGATGGGGCTGACTAAGGCTGGTTGGCATACCAGTAGCAATGAGCATGCCTAGCATCAAAATCTTCTTTCCTATTCTCTACTCTCCATTAAAATAACCCAAATTCTTTGGGGAAATGACTCATTTTAGAAGTGGGATAAGGAAAGTATAAAATGAGATCCCAATAGCCTCTTTTCTAGCCCAGAAAATAGAGAAGAGCTCAAACAATAAGTGCATGCCTAGAAATATGAAAGTCAATTTAAAGAGATATTCACTATACAAAATATTTAAATATCAACATGATGATATTAATGAATTATACTCAGTTAACTAAAATAAGAACTCAGGAGCCTATACTAATATAAATTAATGAATAGATGTTTGATGAAGTCTCAGAATATCTCCATCCCAGTACATGTATATGTACGCATATATATATATATGAATATATATATATATATGTATATATACAAAAAGAAAGGAAAAGATGAGTAACCTTAGAATGGATAATATTAATTATGTGTCATCTTAATCAGGTGCTCAAAATAAAAAAAAAGTAATGAAACAAATTAAAACAGTGTGCCCTTAATAGGACTGGATGGGAAGGACATGACACTGCTCTTTGTTAAATATGCCAAAGATGCTTACTGCTACTGCTAAGGCACTTCAGTCGTGTCCGACTCTGTGCAACCCCGCAGACAGCAGCCCATCAGGCTCCCCCGTCCCTGGGATTCTCCAGGCAAGAACACTGGAGTATATGAATCTAATTAGATGAAACATTTTAGACTCCCAAGTTGAAGGGCATTATAGAAAATAACTAGCATTTGATATTCCCATGTGTCAAGATCATGAAAGTCAAGATAACACTGAGAACTGTTCTAAATGAATGAAATAAAATGATTTAGAAAATAAATGTATGTATGCAATTCTGAATTTGATCCCTTTATTTAAGTGGATATTACTAAAAAAACTGGGGAAATTTAAATGATCTCAGGAGCAGATTATAGTACTATATTAATATAAATTTCTGATCTTTATGTTTTCATTTTGATTTTTCTAGAACAAGAAAAAGAAATGCAAAAAAGCAAAATGGCTGTCCGAGGAGGCCTTACAAATAGCTGTGAAAAGAAGAGAAGCAAAAAGCAAAGGAGAAAAGGAAAGAAATACTCTTTTGAATGCAGAGTTTCAAAGAAGAGCAAGGAGAGATAAGATAGCCTTCCTCAGCGATCAATGCAAAGAAATAGAAGAAAACAATAGAATGGGAAAGACTAGAGATCTCTTCAAGAAAATTAGAGATACCAAGGGAACATTTCATGCAAAGATGGGCTCAATAAAGGACAGAAATGGTATGGACCTAACAGAAGCAGAAGATATTAAGAAGAGATGGCAAGAATACACAGAAGAACTGTACAAAAAAGATCTTCACGACCCAGATAATCACAATGGTGTGATCACTCACACTCACCTAGAGCCAGACATCCTGGAATATGAAGTCAAGTGGGCCTTAGGAAGCATCACTATGAACAAAGCTAGTGGAGGTGATGGGATTCCAGTTGAGCTATTTCAAATCCTGAAACATGATGCTGTGAAAGTGCTGCACTCAATATGCCAGCAAATTCAGAAAACTCAGCAGTGGCCACAGGACCGGAAAAGGTTAGTTTTCATTCCAATCCCAAAGAAAGGCAATGCCAAAGAATGCTCAAACTACCACACAATTGCACTCATCTCACATGCTAGTAAAGTAATGCTCAAAATTCTCCAAGCCAGGCTTCAGCAATACGTGAAATGTGAACTTCCAAATGTTCAAGCTGGTTTTAGAAAAGGCAGAGGAACCAGAGATCAAATTACCAACATCTGCTGGATCATAGAAAAAGCAAGAGAGTTCCAGAAAAACATCTATTTCTGCTTTATTGACTATGCCAAAGCCTTTGACTGTGTGGATCACAATAAACTGTGGAAAATTCTGAAAGAGATGGGAATACCAGACCACTTGACCTGCCTCTTGAGAAACCTCTATGCAGGTCAGGAAGCAACAGTTAGAGCTGGACATGGAACAACAGACTGGTTTCAAGTAGGAAAAGGAGTACATCAATGCTGTATATTGTCACCCTGCTTATTTAACTTATATGCAGAGTACATCATGAGAAATGCTGGGCTGGAGGAAGCACAAGCTGTTATCAAGATTGCGGGGAGAAATGTCAATAACCTCAGATACGCAGATGACAGCATCCTGATGGCAGAAAGTGAAGAGCTAAAGAGCCGCTTGATGAAACTGAAAGAGGAGTTTGAAACAGTTGGCTTAAAGGCCAACATTCAGAAAACTAATATCATGGCACTCGGTCCCATCACTGCATGGTCAACAGATGGGGAAACAGTGGAGACAGTGGCTGACATTTATTTTTTGGGGCTCGAAAATCACTGCAGATTGTGATTGCAGCCATGAAATTAAACGACACTTGCTCCTTGGAAGGAAAGTTATGACCAACTTAGACAGCATATTAAAAAACAGAGACATTACTTTGCCAACAAAGGTCCATCTCGTTAAAGCTGTGGTTTTTCCAGTAGTAATGTATGGATATGAGAGCTGGACTATAAAAAAAGCTGATCGTCGAAGAATTGATGCTTTTGAACTGTGGTGTTGGAGAAGACTCTTGAGAGTCCCTTGGACAGCAAGGAGATCCAACCAGTCCATCCTAAAGGAAATAAGTCCTGAATATTCATTGTAAGGACTGATGCTGAAGCTGAAACTCCAATATTTTGGCCACCTGATGGAAAGAATTGACTCATTGGCAAAGACCCTGATGCTGTGAAAGATTGAAGGTGGGAGGAGAAGGGAACGACAGAGGATGAGATGGTTGGATGGCATCACCAACGCAATGGACATAAGCTTTAGTAGGCTCTGGGTTTGCTGATGTACAGGGAAGCCTGGCAGGCTGCAGTCCATGGGGTCACAAAGAGTTGGACATGATGAATGACTGAACTGAACTGAATGTTACAATGATGCTCATGTCCATTGTGTTAAAAGAAAATGAAGTGATGTAACTATAGTAATAGCCTTTAGAAAATTTTTCATTCAATTTTGATATCTCCTGAGGCAAGAAGATTTAAAGATGCAAGTTTGGATTTACAAAAAAGTTGCAGAAATAAGTAAAATACAAGACATTGATTTGAAGGGGAACAGAATTGCAGCTCAGTCCCTCAGTCATGTCTACCTCAAAGATATGAGCCTGGATTTCCAAAAATTTGCAGAGATGGGTAAAATACAAGCCATTGGTTTAAGTGGAAACAGAGAATATTTAAAATACATCTCTAAATTCTTAAACTCTATACATGATATAAAATATTAGTAATTTTTCATAACATATTCATTTGACTATTTATTTCACTTCAATGTAATGAAGCATTATGCTACAATTATGCAGATTATGGGATAAAAGAAAAATATGAAAGCAATGGAAGTATTACATGCACACACACAAACATATGTATACACTGCATACATATACTTAAAATCAACATCAAGCAAAACTTAAAAAATAATCACCACACTGTATTAGGAAGAGTTTCCAAAACAAATAAGATAAAAATACTTTATCTAAATATTATCTGGAGTAATTTCTAACCATTTAATGGCACTAGAATTTTTTCTAATACTTGTATGTTGAAATTTAATATTTGCAAAATAATAAGAGCGGAAACTCCAATATTTTGGCCACCTGATGCAAAGAGCTGACTCATTTGAAAAGACCGTGATGCTGGGAAAGATTGAGGGCAGGAGAAGGGGGCAACAGAGGATGAGATGGTTGGATGGCATCACTGACTCTATGGACATGGGTTTGGGTAGACTCCGGGAGTTGGTGATGTATAGGGAGGCCTGGCGTGCTGTGATTCATGGGGTTGCAAAGAGTCGGACACAACTGGGTAACTGAATTGACTTAACTGAGCTTTATTACGCTGAATAATTTCCTTAAAGCAAATTCTCAGTAGTGCATCAAAGTTTGCGGGAATCTTTCTGAACTGAACTGAAGAGAATATTCTTTAGAATTTAATTACATTAATTAACTATAGCTACATAATACTATTTCTTTTTTTTGTGTTTTTTCTACTGTAAATTCAATGCACTTTCTTATAAATAAAACAATAAATGTCTTAGCAAATGTAACTCCTTTACATTATCAACATACACAATGCCAAAGTGATAACCACCTCAGTAGTTGTGTGCCCATCCCACCAGATAACTCTTATATAACTATAAATATGTTGATAATAATGATCTTGATAAAAAATGTTTTATATAGAAATGAGTACATTTGGCTTATTCTTTTCAAATACTCTCTTACATAAAGGAAAACACATGTTCTCTATCAGTCATACTTTGATTTAATCATTATGCATTGATGGGTAGTTTTTCTTTTTTTAGGAAAATGTAATTTAAGAAGTAGAGGAACAAATATAATAAATCTTAATATAATTTCCAGCTTTGAGATATTTTTGTTTATTTTTCACCTACTATTTAAGTCAAACTAGTTGCATTATACAGACATAAAAATTGTGAAAAATTGATGCATCTGAAGAAAGCATTTTTCTTTGAATAATATGGATTTTAAGAGTAATATCATGCAAGTATAAAATGCCTTTATTTGTGTTTTTATTAGACAAATATGTGGTATGTTTTATTTTATCACTTTTGCTGTGTCAGAAATGAACAACAACCATCTGTTGATGTTGTGGATACATTATGAAAGATCCTAAATCAATTTTGCATAACTTTATATTCTGTATATTTGGTTTGTATATTACTTATAGACTAGAATTTCATTTTTAAATTAAATATTGAATTCCTGAAGAAATACTATCATATTGCTCTACAGATGACAATCTAAAATTAAATTCTTACTATTTAATAATTATAGGTAACATTTTGGTCATAATGGTTTAAAAACAATATTTTGGTCATAATGATCAAATACTATCTGGTACTGACACTATTTTGGGGAAGGAGAGGAAATTATATATTTTGAGGCAAAACATAAACATTTAGCTTTTAAGAAAATATGTATGGAAACTTAATAAACATTAAGGATTATTTTCTTTCTATGTTTAAAAAATGTATGTAGTAGTATCATACTGAATTTTATTTACTATTAATAGTTTAGTAACAACAGATAGGACATATTAAACCTAATTCTTTTATACATTAAAGTTTCTGAGAGAAAGAATGTTTGTACAGGCTTCTCCTTGGCTACATTTATAATACAAGGCCATAAATACACACCCAGAAAAGAAGAAGTGGACTATGAAAAATATGGATTAAAGAGGGCAAGGAATATTAGAAGCAGAGATAATACATTGAAGGCACATTTAAAGTATTTTCTTACTTTTCCCAAAAATTGTGTGTCACTGTGGGTAAATCTTTCAGTTTTATTACACCAGGCCATAGCATTCCTAACAATAAAATACAGTGTAATGAACTAGTTTGGAAATGAGGGATTGTGTGGGTGGTATTAGGAGAAGTATTTCATGTCTTCTGGATTTTAAAGGTCTGTTTTCTCTCATTGATTTACAGCATCAGTTCCCTTCATGATCTAATCATTTCAAATTCTGAAGGGTTTGAAAACAGCAGGCAACCTTGTAAAAGTGATTTAAAAACCTTCAAAAGTTCCTACTTTTATTTCTCATAGATGTCAAAACTCCACAAGCTACATGTGATCTTCACTAAAGGAATAATCCTACATCTTTATTTTGCTCTAATGGCAAGCATTTCTCATCTCTGTCAGCTTTGAGTGAGTAACTGTATCAGAAAACTATGTTTATTGGTCACAGGAATATTTATCACTTGCTATACGAATCTCATTGTCTGTAGCAAAGTTGAAGATCACCAGTGCCAATTCACTTTTAGGTCCCTGAAGGGAAACAGCCTTGGTGTTAGAATTGAAGTCTACAGTAAGAGCAGAAGACAGAGAGATAATTATGTTTAATGTTCAATATTACTGTGGATAAGAATGAAAATTAAATCAGCATTCAAATAAAAAACACTGAATCTTTGTTAAAAAAAAAAAAAAAAACTAAGTTAAGGCCCCATTTCAGCAGTATTTTCTAATACAAAGCAATTTTTCTTCTGATGTTGTATTTTGCCCTTCTTTGGTAAACAAAACATTACACAGAAAAGACACTGAGAACAGGGACAAGAGATACATTCAGTTCAGTTCAGTTCAGTGGCTCAGTCGTATCTGACTCTTTGTGACACCATGAATTGCAGCACGCCAGGCCTCCCTGTCCATCACCAACATCTGGAGTTTACTCAAACTCATGTCCATCAAGTTGGTGATGCCATCCCACCATTTCATCCTCTGTCGTCCCCTTCTCCTCCTGCCCCCAGTCCCTCCTAGCATCAGGGTCTTTTCCAATGAGTCCACTCTTCTCATGAGGTGGCCAAAGTATTGGAGTTTCAGCTTTAGCATCAGTCCTTCCAATGAACACCCAGGACTGATCTCCTTTAGGATGGACTGGTTGGATCTTCTTGCAGTCCAAGGGACTCTCAAGAGTCTTCTCCAACACCATAGTTCAAAAGCATCAATTCTTTGGCGCTCAGTCCAACTTTTCACAGTCCAACTCTCACCTCCACACATGACCACTGGAAAAACCATAGCCTTGACTAGACGGATCTTTGTTGGCAAAGTAATGTCTCTGCTTTTGAATATACTACCTAGGTTGGTCATAACTTTCCTTCCAAGGACTAATATACTTTAATGATTAGTGGGCAACTATAAGACTGACTAAAGAAAGATGAGAGAATTTGATATTCATAAATTTCTTGAAACCTATCATTTAGTGATCTAGAAAAGGTAAATAAGAACTTTTATTCTTATTTTATTCATTATGAAAGTTTATTCCTTGTAAACTTTCTCATTTTATACCTTATAAACATTTTCTTATGGAAAAAATGGTTATAGGTGGAAAAAGAGTTGCATAAAGCATTTTATTACTGTAGCATGAGAAACCTTTAAAAAATTTCAGATTCTTTACAATTTTATTTGGTAAAATACTAAAAATTATTCTTCATAAAGTTAAGTTCACAACTGAGCAATTTTTAACTGGGGGATTATTTCATCCATAAAAGAATATTTGCTTATGTAATTATTTTTCAGAATATAGGCTGCAAATAAATGTGTACAAATTTACCTATATTTTAGCTTTAAACCTTAAGATGTCAAATTTTATAAATTAATATAGGAAAGCACAAGATATGACTGACTTGCTAATAATTTTGTCATGATACTAATATTTTGGTAACATCATTAATTCAGAAATTGTGAAAAGTCTGCTATTCATTTGGTCGGCATCAGGTTTTAAAATTTGTTTGATTAAAGCATATATACAATATACATTTTCTAAAAAATATTATAGCAATAATTAAAAAATACATTGATATTTGGACAACCACCTTTCTATCTTAGAAATCTGGGGTTTTGAACAAGAAATGCAATCTCTGGCAAATCTTTTTCACTTTACGTTAGTTATGAAAAAATATAATTCCATTTAAAACAAAAATAAGGCATTAGCTTGTTGCAGACCAAGTTAAAGAAACTAAAAGAAGGTTGACACATTCTGACTTGTAAAATGAGGCAGAGAAAGGGAAGAAATCTTAAGGGAAAAGAAGACATGCATCAGAATCACTTGGGAAGCCTATTAAAACACAGATTGCTGGGCCCAACTTAGAGTTTCTGATTCTGCAGGTCTAGGGTGAGGCATTTCTAACCATTTCCTAGTTGATGGCAACGCTACTAGCCTTGGAACCACTTTTGAGAACCACTTCATCAGGGCTATGTATGATTCCACTATTGCTTTTGTTTTGGTCATGAAGCATGTGAAATCTTAGCTCCCAGACTAGGGATTCAACCCACACCCCTTGCATTGGAAAGTGAATTTTTAACCACTGGACCACGATAGAAGTCCCTCCATTATTGTTTTGATAGCTATATTGTTGTTGTTGTTGATTTAGTTGCTAAGTCTTATCTGATTCTTTTGGGATCCCATGGACTGTTGCCTGCCAGCTCCTCTGTCCATGGAATTTCCTGGGTAAAAATACTGGAATGGGTTGCATTTCCTTCTCCAGGGTATCTTCCTGACCTAAGGATCAAACCCATGTCTTCTGCGCTGGCAGGCAGATTCTTTACCACTGAACCACTGGAGCTTCCCGTTGCTTTTCAATTTGTAATTAACAATCGCACACTTGATTCTTGATGAAAAACAAAATGCATATATAAAAATGGTGCATTGACCTTCAGCCTTAAATGATATTAAGACAATATCATATTATAAATTGAGGAAGCTCAGTTTAAAAAAATGACTTAAGATAGAAGTTTGATCAATGTTGGGAGGAAAATTTTGCCTCTACTCCATTAGGTTTGACTGATTAGGGACCTGGAAATTAATTAACAGAAGTCTGATTTGTTGTTCAGTCATTAAGTCATGTCTGAATCTTTGAGACCCCATGGACGGCAGCAAGCTATGCTTCCCTGTCCTTCACTATCTCTCAAAGTCTGTGGCTTGATTAAAGTCTGATTAAAGGTGGTCAAAGAAGTTAAGTGTATTCATATGCAGGTGCATTTGAAGGTGCACAAAAGAAGTGGTTCTCTGGATAGCTTCTGCTGCTGCTGCTGCTATGTCACTTCAGATGTGTCCGACTCTGTGTGACCCGATAGACTGCAGCCCACCCGTCCCTGGGATTCTCCAGGCAAGAACACTGGAGTGGGTTGCCATTTCCTTCTTCAATGCATGAAAGTGAAAAGTGAAAGTGAAGTCGCTCAGTCTTGTCCAACTCTTCGCGACCCCATGGACTGCAGCCTACCAGGCTCCTCCATCCATGGGATTTTCCAGGCAAGAGTACTGGAGTGGGGTGCCATTGCCTTCTCTATCTGGATAGCTAGAGATAGCTAAAGATATGGATTTATATACCAAATATCTTTCCTTTATATATTAATACTATAGGATATAGCTCTAAAAACACAAATATATGGCATATATATATGTTGTTTAGTCACTAAGCATGTCTGACTCTGTGCGACCCTATGGACTGCAGCCTACCAGGCTCCTCCATCCATGGGATTTTCCAGGCAAGAGTACTGGAGTGGGGTGCCATTGCCTTCTCTATCTGGATAGCTAGAGATAGCTAAAGATATGGATTTATATACCCAATATCTTTCCTTTATATATTAATACTATGGGATATAGCTCTAAAAACACAAATATATGGCATATATATATGTTGTTTAGTCACTAAGCATGTCTGACTCTGTGCGACCCTATGGACTGTAGCCCGTGAGGCTCCTCTGTCCATGGGATTCTCTAGGCAAGAGTACTGGAGTGGGTTGCCATGGCCTCCTCCAGGGGATCTTCCTGGCCTAGGGGTTAAACCCTGTTCTGAAGAAGTTAATTATTATCCTTGATCACAAGAAGCAAAGTAATGGAAGAGGCAAATAAGATGAAAGAGAATTCCAATTTCTCTAAAATGCTTTGAATAGTCAAGATTAATCATCTAAAATTAGAAATCCTTATTTCTACTTTAGTTAAAATTTATACGATATATTTTTGCAAAATTAATTTGATATATAAAATTCCTTCAAGGGGCATCTGTTATGGATTCTTACAGGTATATATGTGTATAATCTCAAAAAAATCTAAAATGTCTACACCTCAATATCATCATATTAAGCATTTTAAATTAATAAACCTATATATTTCAAAATACACATTATACAAACTTTTAAAATGATAAATTATTGTAATAATAAAAGTTACATGTATTATAAAGAAAATACGAATAATTCATGAGAGGAGAAACAGTGGGGAAATTAAACTGGAGTCAGGATATGCCAAAAAATTCCATTTAATTGCATGTACTTCTCTGTAACATCTAATGACTTTCACAATTATGACGAATTACCTAATACTAAGTTATTGTCTCAACTTATAAGATGATTGATTAAATCATTTCTCCATGCCCCCTTTTTTCTCCACAGAATTTATTTGTAATAGTAGCTCTTATTTCACCGAAACAATATTTTGATGAAGTCATTTCTGGCACAGTAGTCTCTTAAATGAGAAACAATGCAATATAAACAGTGTAAACATTCCTGAATAGAAGACATTTGCATGTTTTAGATCAGATCTGCAACACTATATCAGAGCGAGTTACTTGAACACAGTCATTTTTACTGGGCTTCCCCAGTGGGTGAGTGGTGGGGAAAGAATCGCCTGCAATACAAAGAACACCAGTTCAATCCCTAGTCTGGGAACATGCCATTTCCTCTAAGGAAATGGCAACCCATTCAATGTTCTTGCCTGGGAAATCCTACGGACAGAAGAGCCTGGCGGGCTGCAGTCCATGGAATTGGACATGGACCTAGAGAATAAACAATAGCACCTTTACTGAGTCAAAGTAAAATTTTTATTTTCTTATAGATCCAATGTGTTATGAAACAAATACTAAAATTCTCTTTAAGTAAACAAGTATTTTTTCCTTTTACCTCAATTATTAAATATATCAATAATAATATCTCCAGCCTTATGTACTATCTCCCAAATAAGAGCTACATACTGTGTCGCACGATTTTTTAATGAAATAAAGAGAGAAACAATGCATTAGTTTTCTATTGTTTCTATATCAAATTACCTCAGTTTAGTGACTTAAAACCACAAATGTATTAACTTATGGTTTTGGAGGTCTTAAGGTCTGATGTGGTTTTAACTGGTCTAACATCAAGGCATTTTCAGACTTGTGTTCCTTTCTGGGGACACAGGAGGAGCTTCTAGACACCTCACGCATTCCTTTGACTCTTGGTGCTCTTACTCAATTTTCAAAGTCAGCAAAGTTGCATCTTTCTGACTCTTCATTCACCACATCTCTCTGTCTCTGACCTCAGTGAGCAAAGTGTCCCAGCTTTAATGTCTCATATGATTTGACCTGCTTTACTTGAGTAAAGGAGAATGATCTCCTCATCTCAATATGTTTAATCATATCTGCACATACATTTCACCTTGTTTGTCAGGTGAGATAGTCACAGGTTAGTGAACATTAGAACGGGTATCATGTATTGTGAGGGATTATTATGCCAGAGAGAGAGAGAAAGACAGAGAATAAACGAAGAGCAGGAGGAATGGAGAGGAAAGTGTTTCCATAAAAATAAATGTACCTAAATGTCAGTGTTTGAAATGATAGAATTCACATTATATTGCCTAATATGCAACTATTTAATTGACTTTTCTTCAAATTCTATTCAGTGGCCAATAGCAACCATAAGGGAGTGAAAAATAAGGCATAATTTGTTAAATACATGAAATATGTTTGTGCTAATAATTTAGTAATATTTTCTTGAGTTTTCTTGAGACATACAAATATACAAATAATACTTGAAATATTTTTCGAGATATTTAAAGCACATAATCATTTGGTTAATATGACTTATTTTACTTTGTATCTTACATCACTTAAAAAGATAAATATTTGATTAGTGTATAAAGTGAATTCAAAACATAATAAAAACATGTTTCAAGAAACTCCTTAATTGAAAATTGCTATAAATGTCTTTTATTTAACCTACACTAGAGTTGACTCATTGGAAAAGACTCTGATGCTGGGAGGGATTGGGGGCAGGAGAAGAAGGGGACAACAGAGGATGAGATGGCTGGATGGCATCACCGACTTGATGCACATGAGTTTGGGTGAACTCTGGGAGTTGGTGACGGACAGGGAGGCCTGGCGTGCTGCGATTCATGGGGTCGCAAAGAGTCGGACATGACTGTGACTGAACTGAACTGAACTGATACAGCATGACTATCATCCTTCACAATTAAACACTTGGAACAGAGCAGGCAATTAGTAAATGATTTTGGAATATATGTAAAGATAAATATAGAATACATCCCCAAGTTACTTATCTGTCAGAATATAATCCTAGATTTTCCAACATATGCTTTCCTTTCACCAAAAAGTATTGCCTGCTATAATATAATACATGACCATTAGAGATCTGTGTCTTTCTACCTGACTTAAATCAAGGTTTAAAGAAAGAATTACAAATATTGGTAATTTATGTTTATCAATTTATATTGTAGTCAAAATCTTTAAATATGTCTTTTTTTTGCTTCGCTATCACTATTAGATAGATACTCCTACATTATTTATTTAGAATATTTGGACATTAGCAAAGTTTATCATTACTATCTACTACCGCCTATCATCATTACCATTTTAAAACTGAACAGGCATTATATCCATTGCTCGGATGATAACCCTTTTGAAAAATAATCTTCATTTCCTGATATATATTGCTTCATCCCGATCCTATGCAAAATTAAGAGTTTATTTTTGTCAAAGTTTTAGAGGATAGGCCACAAGCTCAAATATCTAGAGTGTCACCTAAAGCCTTAAGTTGAAGAGATCCCATTTTATTTTGATTTGCAAGACACTGTAGGACATTCTGCTTATATCTTTTGAATAGAATAGTTCACTTTAAGTACTTGGAAATACTTTCAGCAGGGTTCTGTTATCTACAGCAAGTATAGAGTATAGAGTTCAACTACACAGCTAGACAGATTGCTAGAGTGATAGTCCCTTTCCATAAGTGCTTGAGATGCCTGGTGTAGTGGCAGATTCAATGCTAACTGACACTCTTAGCTTTTCAAACTTTCTATGAATGAGCTCTCAGTAACACTTCTTTTTTTCTTTTTCTGACTTAATGGAATGCATTTAGGCTTTTCCATTATAGGTTATGATAAGATATTGAATTATAGCTCCTTGGGCTATACAGTAGGTCCTTGTTGTTTGTCAGTTTAATACATATATTTTCTACATAGTATAGTGTGTATCTGTTAATTCCAAATTTCTAATTTATCTCTCCTCTAATTAATCATATGGAGAAGGCAATGGCACCCCACTCCAGTACTCTTGCCTGGAAAATTCCATGGATGGAGGAGCATGGTGGGCCGCAGTACATGGGGTCGTTAAGAGTCAGACACGACTGAGGGACTTCACTTTCACTTTTCACTTTCATGCATGAGGAAGGAAATGGCAACCCACTCCAGTGTTCTTGCCTGGAGAATCCCAAGGATGGGGGAGCCTGGTGGGCTGCCTTCTGTAGGGTCGCACAGACTCCGACACAACTGAAGTGACTTAGCAATTAACAATTAATCATATATTAAAAAAAATTAGCTATATGTTCATTTACATTTTTAATTGAAGAATACTGACAGAATGTGGTCCACTGGGGAAGGGAAAGACAAACCACTTCAGTGTTCTTGCCTTGAGAACCCCATAAACAGTATGAAAAGGCAAAATGATGGATACTGAAAGGGGAACTCCCCAGGTCAGTAGGTGCCCAATATGCTACTGGAGATCAGTGGAGAAATAACTCCAAAAGAAATGAAGGGATGGAACGAAAGCAAAAAGAATACCCAGCTGTGGATGTGAATGGTGATAGAAGCAAGGTCTGATGCTATAAAGAGCAATATTGCATAGGAACCTGGAATGTCAGGTCCATGAATCAAGGCAAATTGGAAGTTGTCAAACAAGAGATGGCAAGAGTGAATGTCGACATTCTAGGAATCAGCGAACTGAAATGGACTGGAATGGGTGAATTTAACTCAGATGACCATTATATCTACTACTGCGGGCAGGAATCCCTCAGAAGAAATGGAGTAGCCATCATGGTCAACAAAAGAGTCTGTAATGCAGTACTTGGATGCAATCTCAAAAATGACAGAATGATCTCTGTTCGTCTCCAAGGCAAACCATTCAATATCACAGTAATCCAAGTCTAGGCCCCAACCAGGAACACTGAAGAAGCTGAAGTTGAACGGTTCTATGAAGACCTACAAGGCCATTTAGAACTAACACCCAAAAAAAGATGTCCTTTTCATTATAGGGGACTGGAATGCAAAAGTAGGAAGTCAAGAAACACCTGGAGTAACAGGCAAATTTGGCCTTGGAATACAGAATGAAGCAGGGCAAAGGCTAATAGTTTTGCCATTAAAATACACTGGTCATGGCAAACTTGCTCTTCCAACAACACAAGAGAAGACTCTACACATGGACATCACCAGATGGTCAACACCGAAATCAGATTGATTATGTTCTTTACAGACAAAGATGGAGAAGCTCTATAAGTCAACAAAAAACAAGACCAGGAGCTGACTGTGGCTCAGATCATGAACTCCTTATTACCAAATTCAGACTTAAATTGGAGAAAGTGGGGAAAACCACTAGACCATTCAGGTATGACCTAAATCAAATCGCTTATGATTATACAGTGGAAGTGAGCAATAGATTTAAGGGCCTAGATCTGATAGATAGAGTGCCTGATGAACTATGGAATGAGGTTCGTGACATTGTACAGGAGACAGGGATCAAGACTATCCCCATGGAAAAGAAATGTAAAAAAGCCAAATGGCTGTCTGAGGAGGCCTTACAAATAGCTGTGAAAAGAAGAGAAGCGAAAAGCAAAGGAGAAAAGGAAAGATATAAACATCTGAATGCCGAGTTCCAAAGAATAGCAAGAAGAGATAAGAAAAGCTTCCACAGCGATCAATGCAAAGAAATAGAGGAAGACAACAGAATGGGAAAGAATAGAGATCTCTTCAAGAAAAGTAGAGATACCAAGGGAATATTTCATGCAAAGATGGGCTCAATAAAGGACAGAAATTGTATAGACTTAACAGAAGCAGAAGATATTAAGAAGAGGTGGCAAGAATACACAGAAGAACTGTACAAAAAAGAGCTTCATGACCCAGATAATCATGATGATGTGATCAGTGACCTGGAGCCAGACATCCTGGCATGTGAAGTCAAGTGGGCCTTAGAAAGCATCACTCTGAACAAAGCTAGTGGAGGTGATGGAATTCCAGTTGAGCTCTTTCAAATCCTGAAAGATGATGCTGTGAAAGTGCTGCACTATATATGCCAGCACATTTGGAAAACTCAGCAGTGGCCACAGGACTGGAAAAGGTCAGTTTTCATTCCAATCCCAAAGAAAGGCAATACCAAAGAATGTTCAAACTACCACACAATTGCACTCATCTCACACACTAGTAAAGCAATGCTCAAAATTCTGCAAGCCAGGCTTCAGCAATACATGAACTGTGAACTTCCTGATGTTCAAGCTTGTTTTAGAAAAGGCAGAGGAACCAGAAATCAAATTGCCAACATCCGCTGGATCATGGAAAAAGCAAGAGAGTTCCAGAAAAACATCTATTTCTGCTTTATTGACTATGCCAAAGCCTTTGACTGTGTGACTCACAATAAACTGTGGAAAATTGTGAAAGAGATGGGAATACCAGACCACCTGACCTGCCTCATGAGAAATCTGTATGCAGGTCAAGATGCAACAGTTAGAACTTGCCATGGAACAACAGACTGGTTCCAAATAGGAAAAGGAGTACATCAATGCTGTATCTTGTCACCCTGCTTATTTAACTTCTATGCAGAGTACATCATGAGAAACGCTGGACTGGAAGAAACACAACCTGGAATCAAGATTGCTGGGAGAAATATCAATAACCTCAGATATGACACCACCCTTATGGAAGAAAGTGAAGAGGAACTAAAAAGCCTCTTGATGAAAGTGAAAGTGGAGAGTGAAAAAGTTGGCTTAAAGCTCAACATTCAGAAAAGGAAGATCATGACATCCGGTCCCACCACTTCATGGGAAATAGATGGGGAAACAGTGGAAACAGTGTCAGACTTTATTTTTTGAGCTCCAAAATCACTGCAGATGGTGACTACAGCAGGAAATTAAAAGACGCTTACTCCTTGGAAGGAAAGTTATGACCAACCTAGATAGCATATTCAAAAACAGAGACATTACTTTGCCAAGAAAGGTCCGTCTAGTCAAGGCTATGGTTTTTCCTGTGGTCATGTATGGATTTGAGAGTTCGACTGTGAAGAAGGCTGAGCGTCGAAGAATTGATGCTTTTGAACTGTGGTGTTGGAGAAGACTCTTGAGAGTCCCTTGAACTGCATGGAGATCCAACCAGTCCATTCTAAAGGAGAACAGCCCTGGGATTTCTTTGGAAGGAATGATGCTGAAACTGAAACTCCAGTACTTTGGCCACCTCCTGCGAAGAGTTGACTCATTGGAAAAGTCTCTGATGCTGGGAGGGATTGGGGGCAGGAGGAGCAGGGGACGACAGAAGATGAGATGGCTGGATGGCATCACTGACTCGATGGAGGTGAGTCTGAGTGAACTTCAGGAGTTGGTGATGGACAGGGAGGCCTGGCATGCTGCGATTCATGGGGTCACAGAGTCGGACATGACTGAGCGACTGAACTGAACTTAATTGATCATTATTTCCCATGTTTTGTTCCCCACGTCTAGTGACACACTGCTGCTGCTGCTTAGTCGCTTAAGTCGTGTCCGACTCTGTGCAACCCCATAGAGGGCAGCTCACCAGGCTCCCCCGTCCCTGGGATTCTCCAGGCAAAAGTACTACAGCGGGTTGCCATTTCCTTCTCCAATGCATGCAAGTGAAAAGTGAAAGTGAAGTTGCTCAGTCGTGTCTGAGTCTTAGTGACCCCATGGACTGCAGCCTACCAGGCTCCTCCATCTATGGAATTTTCCAGGCAAGAGTACTGGAGTGGGGTGCCAATTCCTTGTCCAAGTGACACACTAGAATATATCATATCAAAAATACTCACATGAAATATACAAAAATGAAACTATTGAATTCTATACCTTCTTGAATCAAACTTTTATTGACATGGTCAATGAAGTATAATTTTAGCTTTCAACATATATTGTCTGCTATTTTAATATAAAGCCGGTAAGATCTTTTTCTCAACTTGGCCTTTCAAGAGAACTAGCACATGGAATCTTCATAGAAATAATTTGAGTCATGCTTAAACAATCATTTATTCCTTCCTGTTTAATAAATACATATTCTCTAAGAGAGGAATGAGGACATCCCTTCTTTCAGTAATTGTGGAAAAAAGAATTAGTAAACTGTGCATTTGTGAATTCATAGTAAACTTTTCATACAACCCTAGAATTGAGCTCACATTCTGCAACAGGAGAGAATCAATATCCTTTAATTATTTTCCTGCAATTGTCATCACTTTTGTGCCATTATCTTTCATTTCTTGCACAGTCAGCTACTATCTCTGACATTGTTATGTTCTAAAATTAATTTCCTGCTGCATAGCTGTTCACACATCTGAAAATGAACAACAACAACAATTTAAAAACAAACAAACAAACAAACAAACCCTGTACATGCTGTGGCAAATGCAGAGGAATTTTGTTTTGAAAATAAAAAGATCTAAGTTGCTAAGTCACATTTAATCACATAAAATTCATGTATTTTAAACCTATTTTTTTTTTTTTTTTGGTCATTTAACATCGTATGACCTAGATAATAAAGAGAGAAAACCTTAGCTCTGATAATCAGGAGATATGTGACCCTGGAGTAGTTACTTAACATCTTCAAATATTCACTCGTTTTGTTTATAAATTAGAAATACAAGTATTACATATCTAATAAGACTTTTGAAAGTATGTTTTTATAACTGTATATGCATGGCCCTGAAACAGTTCATGATATAATTTCATATAGTATATTTGCTTAACAAATGATAGCTTCTCTCTGCAATTGGAAGATAATAAAGTATATCACAATTTATACATTGTTATGGGAATAACCACATTTATGATACATACTATTTGATAAAATAGAGTATATATTAAAGTATGTAACAGTGTAGATGAGGAATTTTCAGTTATCCTAGAAAATCACATAAAATAAAGCCTCAATGCCAAGAAAAATAAATAAAAAACACCATCAATCTCAATATTGACTCAAATAGCACCTTTAGATTCCATAGTATAGGACTGGTCACACAGCTATCTGATGGTAAATACTCATTACTCTCTCCAGTTGCATGTAAAGAGTCTAGACATTTATTTTATATATATATATATATATATTTATTTATTTAGGGAAAATTGTGCTACTAAGAATGCTGCATAAATGTACCCCCCAACCTTTTTCTATTTAAAACCTCACAATTACTCTCTCACCCCACAACCAAATGAAAGAATTCTTGGGTCCCCAGGAGTTTGAAGGACAGAGTTATTTTCTTGATTCTTGCCTTGAAAGTCTTTAAGATGTGACTCTTAGAACCTCTCTTCTATATAAAAGGATCTCAACATTACAAAAACAAAACCAAAAATTTAAGGTATTAGTATTTTCACAGAATGCCTTGTTTGTCATCTCAATGAATAGATTAACTATCACAAAAATAATTACAGGTGTGGCTTTCGACTACTGAAATAATGTATAATATGACACTCAATCTGTCAGCAAATTTGGAAAATTCAGCAGTGGCACAGGACCAGAAAAGGTCACTTTTCATTCCAAACCCAAATAAGGGCAATGCCAAAGAATGTTCAAACTACTGCACAGTTGAGTTTATTTCACATGCTAGCAAGGTAATGCACAAAATCCTTCAAGTGAGGCTTCAGCAGTGTGTGAACCAGGAACTTCCAGATATACAAGTTGGATTCAAAAAAGGTAGAGGAATGAGAAATCAAAATTACCAACATCTGTTGGATCATAGAAAAAACAAGGGAATTTCAAAAAAAACCATCTACTTCTGTTTCATTGACTGTGTTAAAGCTTTTGACTATGTGGATCACAACAAACTGTGGAAAATTCTTAAAGAGATGGGAATACCAAGCCATCTTACCTGTCTCTTGCGAAACCTGTATGCAGGCCAAGAAGCGACAGTTAGAACTGGACATGGGACAACAGACTGTTTAAAATTGGGAAAGGAGTATGTCAAGACTATGTACTGTCACCCTGTTAATTTAGCTTATATGCACAACACATCATGTGAAATGTCAGGCTGGATGAATCAAAAGCTGGAATTAAGATTGCCAGCAGAAATATGAACAACCTCAAATATAATACAGATGATACCACTCTAATGGCAGGAGGCAAAGAGGAATTAAAGAGCCACTTGATGAGGGTGAAAGAAGAGAGTGAAAAGCTGGCTTAAAACTCAACATTCAAAAAACTAAGATCAGGAAATCCAGTCCCATCACTTCATGGCAAATAGATAGAGAAAAAATAGAAACAGTGACAGATTTTATTTTCTTGGGCTCCAAAATCACTGTGGATGGTGACTGCAGTCACAAAATTAAAAGACACTTGCTCCTTGGAAGAAAGTGAAGTGCAAGTTGCTCAATCCTGTCCGACTCTTTGCAACCCCATGAACTGTAGCCTGCCAGGCTCCTCTGTTCATGGAATTCTCCAGGCCAGAATTCTAGAGTGTAGCAGTTCCCTTCTCCTAGGGATCTTCCCAACCCAGGGGTCGAACCCAGGTTTCTTGCATTGTAGATGGATTCTTAATCACCTGAGTCACCAGGGAAGCCCAACTATGACAAACTTAGACAGCAAGCAAATTAAAAAGCAGACACATCACTTTGCCAACAAAGTTCTGCATAGTCAAAGCTATGTTTTTTCCAGTAGTCCTTTGAGATGTGGGAGTTGGACCACAAAGAAGGGTGAGCGCAAAAGAATTGATGCTTTTAAATTATGCTTCTGCAGAAGACTCTTGAGAATCCCTTTGACAGCAAGGAGATCAAATAGTCAATACTAAGGGAAATTAACACTGAATATTCATTGGAAGGACTGATGGTGAAGCTGAAGCTCTAATAATTTTACCACCTGATGGAAAGAGCCAACTCACTGGAAAAGATGCAACTCATTGGAAAAGACCCTGATGTTGGGGAAAATTTAGGGGAGGAGTAGAAGAGGGTGACAGAGGATGAGATGGTTGGATGACATCACTGATTCAATGGACATGAGTCTGAGCAAACTCCAGGAGATAGTGAAAAACAGGGAACACTGGCATGCTGAAGTCCATGGGGTCACAAAATTCAGATATGATTTACTAACTGAAAAACAACAAAGTATAATTTGTGACTCCATGGACAGTAGCTTGCACCAGGCTCCTTTTGTCCATGGGATTTTCTAGGCAAGAGTACTGGAGTGGGTTGTCATTTCCTTCTCCAGGGAATCCTCCAGACCCAGGCATCGAACCCAGGTCTCCCGCATTGTAGACAGATGCTTTACCATCTGAGCCACCAAGGAAGTCCATAATTTAGCAGAAAGCTTACGATATTTTAAATTCTAATCATAAATCAGTGGGTTAGTTTGAATTAAAATCTGAAGTCCAAAAAAAAAAAAGATATTACAACATCTTGAAGCAAAAGACAGAAATGTAGCACAACAGCCTACAAAGAAGCCTCTGAACCTGTCATGTACTACAAGCAGAAGCAGATTGAGATATCCCAAATACTGTGCGTGCATAATCAGATATTCAGTCATGCCTGACACTTTGTGATTTATGGACTATAGGCTGCCAGGCTCCTCTGTCCATGGATTCTCCAGGCAAGAACACTGGAGTGGATTCAGTTCAGTTCAGTTCAGTTCAGTTCTGTTGCTTAGTCGTGTCTGACTCTTTGCGACCCCTTGGAATGCAGTATGTGAGGCCTCCCTGTCCATCACCAACTCCCAGGCTTTACTGAAACGCATGTCCATTGAGTTGGTGATGACATCCAATCATCTCATCCCCTGTCATCCCCTTCTCCACCCAACTTCCATATTTCCCAGCATCAGGGTTTTTTCAAATGAATCAGTCCTCCGCATCAGGTGGCCAAAGTATTGGAATTTCAGCTTCAGCATCAGTCCTTCCAATGAATATTCAGGACTGATGTCCTTGAAGATTGGCTGGTTGGATCTCCTTGCAATTCAAGGGACTCTCAAGAATCTTCTCCAACAACACAATTCAAAAGCATCGATTCTTTGGTGTTCAGCTTTCTTTATGGTCCAATTCTCACATCCATACATGACTACTGGAAAAACCATAGCTTTGACTAGATGGAGGAGGAGAATTGGTGGCAAGTGTTGGCAAAGTAATGTCCTTGCTTTTTAATATGCTGTATAGGTTGGTCATAATTTTTCTTCCAAGGAGCAAGTGCCTTTCAAATTCATGGCTGCAGTCACCATCTGCATTGATTTTGAAGCCCCCAAAATAAAGTCTGTCATTATTTCCACTGTTTCCCCTTCTATTTGCCATGAAGTGATGGGACCAGATGCCATGATTTGAGTTTTCTGAATGTTGAGTTTTAAGCCAAGTTTTTCACTCTCCTCGTTCACTTTCATCAAGAGGCTCTTTAGGTCTTCTTCACTTTCTGCCATAAGGGTGCTGTCATCTGCATATCTGAGGATATTGATATTTCTCCTGGAAATCTTGATTCCAGCTTGAGCTTCATCGAGTCCAGCATTTCTTATGATGTACTCTGCATATAAGTTAAATAAGCAGAGTGAAAATATACAGCATTCAGTTCAGTTCAGTTCATTTCAGTCACTCAGTCGTGTCCGACTCTTTGTGACCCCATGAACCACAGCACACCAGGCCTCCCTGTCCAACACCAACTCCCAGAGTTTACCTAAACTCATGTCCATTGAGTCGGTGATGCCATCTAAACATCTCATCCTCTGCTGTCCCCTTCTCCTCCTGCCTTCAATTCTTCCCAACATCAGGGTGTTTTCAAATGAGTCAGCTCTTTGCATCAGGTAGCCAAAATATTGGAGTTTCAGTTTCAACATCAGTCCTTCCAATGAACACCCAGGACTGATTTCCTTAAGGATGGACTGGTTGGATCTCCTTGCAGTCCAAGGGACTCAAGAGTCTTCTCCGACACCACAGTTCAATGTACTCTTTTCCCTATTTGGAACCAGTTTGTTGTTCCATGTCCAGTTCTAACTATTGCTTCCTGACCTCATACAGATTTCACAGGAAGCAGGTCAGGTGGTCTGGCATTCCCAACTATTTAAGAATTTTCCAGAGTTTGTTGTGATCCACACAGTCAAAGGCGTTGGCATAGTCAATAAAGCAGAAGTAGATGTTTTCCTGGAATTCTCTTGCTTTTTCGATGATCCAATGGATGTTGGCAATTTGATCTCTGGTTCCTCTGCCTTTTCTAAAATCAGCTAAATATCTGGAAATTCAAGGTTCACATATTGTTGAAGCCTGGCTTGAAGAATTTTGAGCATTACCTTGCTAGCATGTGAAATGAGTGCAATTGTGTGGTAGTCTGAACATTCTTTGGTGTTGCCTTTCTTTGGGATCAGAATGAAAACTGACCTTTTCCAGTCCTATGGCCACTGCTGAGCTTTCCAAATTTGCTGGCATATTGAGTGCAGCACTTTCACAGCATCATCTTTCAGGATTTGGAATAGCTCAACTGGAATTTCCTCACCTCCACTAGCTTTGTTCGTAGCGATGCTTCCTAAGGCCCACTTGACTTCATATTCCAGAATGTCTGGCTCTAGGTGAGTGATCCTACCATAGTGATTATCTGGGTCATGAAGATCTTTTCTGTGTAGTTCTTCTGTGTATTCTTGCCACCTCTTCTTAATTTCTTCTGCTTCTGTTAGGTCCATATCATTTCTGTCTTTTATTGAGCCCATCTTTGCATGACATGTTCCCTTGGTATCTCTAATTTTCTTGAAGAGATCTTTAATCTTTCCCATTCTATTATTTTCCTCTTTTTCTTTGCACTGATCAGTGAGAAAGGCTTTCTTATCTCTCCTTGCTATTCTTTGGAATTCTGCATTCAAATGGGTATTTCTTTCCTTTTCTCCTTTGCTTTTCACTCCTCTTCTTTTCACAGCTATTTGTAAGGCTTCCTCAGACAGCCATTTTGCTTTTTTGCATTTCTTTTTCTGGGGATGGTCTTGATTCCTGTCTCCTCTACAATGTCACAAATCTCCATCCATAGTTCTTTAGGCACTCTGTCTATCAGATCTAATCCCTTGAATCTATTTCTCACTTTCACTGTATAATGATAAGGGATTTGATTTAGGTCATACCTGAATGGTCTAGTAGTTTTCCCCAGTTTCTTCCATTTAAGTCTGAATTTGGCAATAAGGAGTTCATGATCTGAGCCAGAGTCAGCTCCCTGTCCTGTTTTTGCTGATTGTATAGAGCTTCTCCATCTTTGGCTGCAAAGAATATAATAAATCTGATTTAAGTTTTGACCATCTGGTGATGTCCATGTGAGGAGTCTTCTCTTATGTTGTTGGAAGAGGGTGTTTGCTATGACCAGTGCATTCTCTTGGCAAAATTCTATTAGACTTTGCCCTGCTTCATTCTGTACTCCAAGGACAAATTCGCCTGTTACTCCAGGTGTTTCTTGATTCCTACTTTTGCATTCCAGTCCCCTACAATGAAAATCACATCTTTTTTGTGTGTGTTGGTTTTAGAAGGTCATGTAGGTCTTCATAGAACCATTCAGTTTCAGTTCTACAGCATTACTGGTCAGGGCCTAGGCTTGGATTACTGTGGTACTGAATGGTTTACCTTGGAACCAACAGAGATCATTCTGTTGTTTTTGAAATTTCATCCAAGTACTGCATTTTGGACTCTTTTGTTGACTATGATGGCTACTCCATTTCTTTGAAGGGATTCTTGCTCACAGTAGTAGATATAGTGGTCATCTGTGTTATATCACCCATTCCAGTCCATTGTAGTTCGCTGGTTCCGAAAATGTTGATGTTCACTCTTGCCATCTCCTGTTTGACCATGTCTAATTTACCTTGATTCATGGATCTAACATTCCAGGTTCCTATGCAATATTGCTCTTCACAGTATCAGACTTTGCTTCTATCACCAGTCATATCCACAACTGGTTTTTTTCTTCAGCTCCGTCTCTTCTTTCTTTCAGGAGTTATTTCTCCACTGTTCTCCAATAGCGTATTGAGCACCTACTGACCAGAGGAGTTCATCTTTCAGTGTCCTATCTTTTTGCCTTTTCATACTGTTCATGGGGAACTTTCATAGTGTTTACTGGAGTGTGTAGCCATTTCTTTCTCCAGGGGATTTTTCTGACCCAGGGATCGAACCTGGGTCTCCTGCATTGCAGGCAGATTCTTTACAATATGAACCATCAGGGAAGCCCTGAGTAGGTGAAGTACCAGTCATTCTTTAGCTCACAATAATTATTTTTATATAAATATAATTTAATCCTTATAATTTCATTTTCAATTCATGCTTGAAGAATTTGAAGCTCTGAGACAGAGCTTAGCAAACTAAAGTGGCTAAATCAATATCATTTTCTTCATACAAGAATATTTTCTCTGAAGTATGAAATGAATGGTTAAACTCAGTATGACAACTTACCAGACATTTTGGTGGGTAAACTGCCTGAAGCTTAACCTCATTATTCAAAATACCTTTTCAATGTTATATCCCTTAGTGGTGATATGATCTAATTTTAGGCCTTTGGAAGAGAGAAGTAAATAGACTAGGAGAGACTCTAAAGAGCTGAATACATAAAGTATCAAGTACACTTATAGTAGTTTTATCCACAACAACTTTAAAAGCAAACAAACAAACAAATCTTTATGAATATAAAAATTATTTATTATGATTTTCTGGCTTTGTAAGAAGTTACAAGTCATCTGCATTGCAATGTCATGAGAATTAGATTAACAGAAATGAATTTGTTAAAGTCTGTATAATTAGAAATTATGTCTTTTATGTCAAATTACATGATATAAACCATTTTCCATATTTACTGTATAAAATGTTTTAAAACTAAAATACATAGCACTCTTTCATATCTATTTATTTATTCTCTAATAATTAGTGAATTATTACTAAATTATTCCATGATTCTCTCCTGTTATCTCCTCACATGCTAAACTAGATGTCCCACCTCCAAGAGGTAAAATATTTCACTGACATCATAACTCTGTATAAACTGCTTCTATGGCTACTGATAATGTCAACTGAGAATCTAAAATCACCCTGCGGGGTCATCACACATTGATTTATACATATATATCATACATATGATATGTATACACTTGAGTTATATATAATATACTAATACAAATACAGAACTGATATCTATATCTCCTACACATGTATTTGTCATGGAACCTATTAGTTCTGTTTCTCTGTTCTGTCTTTCAATAAATACACACACACACATTTTCATGTTTCAGAACAGCAGATGGTCCTCCATTCAATGGGTGGGATTTATCCAATTAGTTGAAGGCTTTAAAAGCAAAACATTTTCCTGTAGTAGAAAGGAATTTTGCCTCAATACTGTAACATAGAAATCCTGCCTAAGTTTTCATACTGCTGCCTTGCTTTGGAGAGTTCAGACAATCATGTGACTTAATTTCTCAAATCTCTAATATATATTAGAAATCTCTCTAACATACTCTCTTTATAATACATATATAAAGTCTATAGATTATAAATATTAATCACACCTACAAAATACCTTAACAGCAACATCCAGATTACTATTTGACCAAATAACTGGGTACATAACCTAACCAAGTTGAAACATGTCAAATTAACCATGACAAGAATCAAGATTATTACTTATCATCCTCTTTAAGGATATACACCTGAATACAAACCTATGCAGCACAAAGTTTTCTGTATTTTGTACCTTATAGTTGTATTGTAATTAAATTTATGTCCTTATCATCTGCATTCTACAGAGATAGCAACTCCTTGAGAGTAGGAGCTTAATATTACCATTTTTATATCTGTAGCACAAAACATAAGACCTACACAAAAATTCATTTAGCAAATGATACAATTTTTAAGGGGCTTCCCTGGTGGCTTAGTGGTAAAGAATCCACCTGCCAATGCAAAAGATGCAGGTTTGATTCCTGGCTGTGAAAGATCTCCTGGAGGAGGGCAAGGTAACCCACTCCAGTATTCTTGCCTGGAGAATCCCATGAACAGAGAAGTCCGGTGGGCTATGGTCCATGGAGTCACAAAAGAGTTTGACATGACTTAGCAACTGAAGGGAAAAAAAATTATGACATGATATATTATTACTGAAAGTGTATTTGTTTCTTATAAATGGAATCCATGGAAAAACAAAATTAGATGAGGTTTAAAGAGAAAAAGTGCTTTAAGTAACTAATATTAAACATAATTTTTAACTGAAATATTTATGATGTTCAACAGTGAAATTTCCAAGATTTAAGAGCCCTGCATATGTGTTTAGTATATCAGTAATAATGATATACTACTTACAGTATTGCTTACTGTAAGCATCTCATAGTCATAATTTTATATGACAGTGGCAGATTCTATGACATCAATACTAACAGATGGTAATTACAAAATGAATGAAGCAGATTGTAAGTACACTGCCATTTAGATTGCACATATCTGTTGTATTATGAAATTAATCATCTAATGACTCGGATTGCATCTACATTAGGAATTAGATATCTGAATCAACATTTTGGAACAAAAAGAATTGTACAGTTGAAAATACTAGTTAGTTAGACACTGACTCATTTCAGAAGTTTCAGACACAAAATATTTACCAGAGTACGCTAACATCTGATAAGAGAAACTAGGGAAACCTTACATAGGTCAAAAACAGTAACCACATATTTTATTATGTATCCAACTGGAAAGTGGTCAGTTAGAAATTGTGTGTATATGAAAGTAATTCTTATGCTAATTTGCTGTAATTGTTGAATTCATAAAACCAAATTATTCATAATTTTGTGTTAACTATTAGGGAAAAAAGAGTACATTAAAAGTCACTAGATTTTATTTTACATCATTCATAAATATTAAAGATCAGATGAGAAAATCAATTCCTTTGTATTTTACCTGTTTTATTACCCTCGTTACTGCTAAAGTTAAAGGGGCATCTTTGTCATATTATGTTTATCAGACATATAATTTTAAAATCAAATCCTTTATATATCCAGTGATTTTCTTTCAGTTGTTTGGACATATTCAGTGTGAATGCATTAAAAAAAAAAAAATTTACATCTCACATTCTCCTGCCCTCTCTCTATGTCCATAAGCCTATTTTCTATGTCTGTTTCTCCATTGTTACCCTGTAAATACATTGTTGAGGTTTGACAGAAAACAGCAAAATTCTGTAAAGCAATTATCCTTCAATAAAAAATTAATTAATTTAAAAAATAAACATTTACAGAAGTGGGAGGCATACAAATAAATGTGATTTGGATATAGAAAAGCCTATGGATGAGTAATGCATATGAATTGTACCAAAGTTTTATAGCCCCTTATACCACATTCACTGTTCATCTTTTAATAGCTCTGTTCTTTTCCTGTGATGTTATTAGTGAGTAAGAAATAAACAATGGGTGGCATATAATTTAGTGGAACATATGTCTGTTTATTGATACAAGTGAGACAGTTTCAAACCACTTGGATCAGCCCCTGTTCCTATTTCTACACGCAATTGTATATTACCACGTTTAGCTATGTATTAAAAGCTAGAACATTTAATTTTTGCTTTTTAGGTATACTTTCTAATACACAAGTCTCTTTTAAAGCCCTATAATAATTACATTGTGTTTTATTTGTATTCCCCCAAATCTAGCAACAAGTTTAATATAATGGAAGAACTGATACTGTCTCCAAAAAATGTCTTTTAAAATAAGTTCAAGCAAACTGAAATCTAGACATGTGTTTGCAGAATATCAGTGATTCAAAATGTTTGATCAGGTAACACTACTGAATTTCTCATACTTTAATATTGGAAAAATAGAGTATTTCTGATGATCCAGAAATCCTATTTATAAAAGTGTATAATTCCCAACCCTTGTAAACACAGAAACTCTGAGCTCAATAATCCTTTATTTTAAAATCAACAAAAACTCAGCTCTCTGTAAGTGCATGCAGCATTTAAACTTCAACAAACAAACCCTATTTTCTGATACATGATAACTGTGCCTTTTAAATACCATAATCATTAGTTTCAACACCCTCCAGAGCATGAAGGATTTGATCACAGTACTGAACTTTTCATCTCATCTCAGAGATGTCCATTTGAAGTGAAGATGTCAATTCAGAATAGTAAAGCAACATCTTCACTTACAGTTAAGAAAAACGTTTAGTTACATCAACAAACCTTATGAATCTCTGGAGGCCAACTTCTCTACTATTCTCATCAATTATATGTTTCTTTGACAGTTAAGCTAAAACTCCTTCCTACTGAAATAGTCTAGCAGAAAAAAATCAAGCTTACAATGCAGTTTCAAAGAGTACAAGAAAACCAAGACTAATTATCTGATAAAGGAAGCAACCATAATCTGGGGTCTGAAAATTAATCATGGTTGCAAACAAGAAATATACAGATTCTTTAAAAGTGCCATTTGACAACACTAAGGGAATTCAGGAACATGAGAAAACACAATCAAGTCTGTTTTAGAAAGATCAGGAACAGACCTGTCCACGTGGTAAGGTAGAACACTATCATTCACACACATTGTTAGAAGTAAAAACCTACAGATTAAATCACCTCCTCAGAGGAGTGGAACTGAAGGTCCTAAGTGGACTTAAATGGCTCCTCATGGCCCTCTGCACTCTGTTCTGTCAAAAGCTCTCAGAACAATTCCTGGATACTCAGACTACCTACTTGCCCTAGAGTCACCTCACATGGACACTATGATTATATAAAGCACAGGCTTCCCCGATGGCTCAGTGGGTAAAGAATCTGCTTGCAATGCAGGAGACACAGGAGATGTGGGTGCAGTACCTGAGTTGGGAAGATCCCATGAGAAGGAAATAGCAACCTGCACCAGTATCCCTGTCTGGAAAATCCCATGGACAGAGGAGACTGGCAGGCTACAGTCAATGAGGTTGCAAAGAGTTCGACACGACTGAGCACACAGAGCACTCTCTTCCTATCAATTATCCAACAAGCCACGGGGTCTAAAGAGAAAAAATATAATTGTTTGAATAAAGTTAAGCATTCAGTGTGTTACTATGACTAAGCTAAACTTTGTATATAATATCTAGCATCTTTCTTTCAAAATAGATATGTATACATATATATATATATATACATATGAAGATGAATACTTTAAAAATATATATGAAATACTTAGTAAAAGTCACTTAGTCCTGTTTGACTCTTCGTGATCCCATGGACTATACAGTCCATGGAATTCCCCAGGAAAGAATACTCAAGTGGGTAGCTGTTTCCTTCTCCAGGGGATCTTTTCAACCCAGGGATTGAACCCCGGTCTCCTGCATTGCAGGCGGATTCTTTACCATCTGAGTATACACAAACTTTACCTATGATTAGATACTTTTAATAGATATAAAAATATATTGGATATATTAAAGTTTTTAAAATAAAAATAAATGAATTAAGTAAAAAATCAATATGAGCTATTAATAGAGTGCTGTGGCACATGAGTGCTGAAGAATTGATGCTTTTGAACTGTGGTGTTGGAGAAGACTCTTGAGAGTCCCTTGGACTGCAAGGAGATCCAACCAGTCCATTCTGAAGGAGATCAGCCCTGGGATTTCTTTGGAAAGAATGATACTAAAGCTGAAACTCCAGTACTTTGGCCACCTCATGCGAAGAGTTGACTCATTGGAAAAGACTGATGCTGGGAGGGATTGGGGGCAGGAGGAGAAGGGGACAACAGAGGATGAGATGGCTGGATGGCATCACTGACTCGATGGATGTGAGTCTCAGTGAACTCCAGGAGTTGGTGATGGACAGGGAGGCCTGGCGTGCTGCGATTCATGGGGTCGCAAAGAGTAGGACACAACTGAGTGACTGATCTGATTCATCAATAATAAGAACCACATCTTCCCTAAAACACTACTGGACTGTATTTTTCTATCCACTTGTATCTGTTTGGAGTCATGTGTCTGGTTTTCACTAAGGGAAAATGAGTACAAAGGATATGTGCCCACTACCTGCCCCCACTGGCTGAAGGGTTAATAGTGTATGTCTTGTGCACAGGTTTTGTCTTTCTTGTTATCAGCCAGATGATGCACATGATACAGCCCCCAAATCCCAAATATTGGAGCCCTAGGCTTCACGGAAATGTTTGTCCATGAGACATAGCTTGGAGCAAAGATCCTTATTTCCTTTTCCCTTTGCCCCTTCTGGAAGGAGATTGGAGGGGAAAATGAACATTATTCTGTAAACGCCCCTAAGATTTTGTAGTTGATTGTTTACAACATTTACCTTACCTTAATAAATATGATAAACCAAATCTAGGTGTCAAAAAAAAAAAAAAAAAGGCAAAACCCTCCAAATATATACCATTCACTTAGTAGTGATTCAGAGGTTGGAGAGGAAGCTGGCCTCAGATACTGGAAAGCAGCAGCTTTGTGTTAATGAGGAGGCCCATTAAGAACTGCCTTCCAACATACTTGCCTTGTGTTGCTGGAGATGTTTTCTCCTATCTAGTAAGAGAGTCTGAGATAGACTGCTGAGTGAAAGGACACATTTAGCCATTGCTCCAATTGGCACAGCTCTTCAGAAAATACTTGAATGAAGTTTCCCACCTACACCAATCAGACTACTATCTCTTAGACAGTGGAGTGAGACCACTTGAGACCAGCCAGACCCAGATGAAAACTGCCCAGGTTAGAAAATCTGTCCTTTCAACCGACAGTGCTGTAAGAATTAATACCAAATTCTTATCTTAAGCCAATACATTTTGAGATAATTTGCCATACAGAAAGAGCAAAGTGGCACACAATTTGATGTGAAGAGAGAAGTTCTGCTTTAACAAAAATAAATACCACATGGCATTGACTAGCACCATGTTGAGGCTGAAAATGTGGAAGGAAAACAGAACAGGATGGGAACATGATGCTCTAATTTTACAGTGAGTTTTTTTTTTTTTTTTTTTTTGCTCAGATTAGAGTAACTAGAAAACTATTGGAGTAGTGGTATAACAATTAGCAAAATGTGAAAAATAAAAAATATATTTAACATACTTGGGCAGACTAATCCAATCAGGCAAAATATCATAAAAGTCCAACCAATTGGTTGGACCCAGAGTCTGTGATAAGGTAGGAGAAAGACAATCTAAAAAAAAAATTGTTTAGCTTCCAAGCAGACTTTAGAGGAATCAGAGAAGATCCAGTTCTTGATGAGTTGAATAATATTGTCATCATCAGTGTCCTTTGCTGATGAAGATTCATGAAGTGAAATGAGATCCGGTACTGAAAATCAAATCAAGTTTTCAGCTCTAAGAATACTTGATTAGCACCTCTGAAAGCTGAAAGATTTAAAGCAGTCCCTAGTAGTCATTCTCAGATTGACAAAAAAGGCTTCTGATATTTTTAAGGTTGTTGTCTTTAAGTAGCTTGATATGGAGGTCAAAGTAGAGAAATATACTATGGATGTGGCTTTTGCCACATGGAGTGAACTCATGTCAGATGTATAAGAAATGAATAAAACTTTTAATAAAGGTGTACTAGCAGCAGCACTACTGGCTTGGAGCAAAAAATGAGAAGACAAGTAAAAATTAAAAAGAAAAAAGAACTTTGGACATCCAACTTTCAATTGTTGAGAAGAAGACTGAGAAATCAAATTATGAGCAATTTATTATTAAAAAATAATTTTATCTCAATGGAAAGTACTTGGATCAAAGAAAATTTAAAGAAGTACAATACGTAATGATAAATTTGAGAGCCACTATCATAGAACAAAACTAAGTCCTCATCAAGGAATATTTTCTCTCCTAGGTAGAAAGATCTGGCAACTATTTGTTTGCCTGAGATTCAGAATTACCAATGACCAGTGGTTTTCATGTTCTCCCTGTTCTTCCAAGGGAGAAGGCAATGGCAATCCACTCCAGTATTCTTGCCTGGAGAATCTCAGGGACAGGGGAGCCTGGTGGGCTGCCATCTATGGGGTCACACAGAGTCAGATATGACTGAAGTGACTTAGCAGCAGCAGCAGCAGATGTTCTTCCAAACCTTTCTGAATGGCACTGTGATTACAATTAGCCTATTCCCATTTCAGTGCTGTTTGCTGTGTAACTTTGTGGGATAAATTACTTTATTATGCAGTTCACCATTATCTGTCAAGAGAATATCACACTTTGCTAATACTAGTAAGCTCACTGAGCCATTTCCACTTACTTCTGATGTACACACTGCTGCAAAATCCCCAAGTTTCTTTTGCAGCCAACTTATTTCAAGATTCTTCTTCTGCTGCTGCTGCTAGGTCGCTTCAGACATGTCCGACTCTGTGCGACCCCATAGACGGCAGCCCACCAGGCTCCCCCATCCCTGGGATTCTCCAGGCAAGAATACTGGAGTGGGTTGCCAAAGATTCTTCTAGTCAGAAAGAAATCCAACTTTTATTTTAATGGTCTAAAGAAAGTGAATTTGAGTCAGTGTTTGAAAATAATGGTTCAGTCTTCTTGGGTTTAAACTAACAACTGACACTTCAATATTTATAAGTTTCCCCAAATGAATGGTGTTGTCTTATCATGTAATAAGTTCTGCATTCTAGGAAGTGTTCAGGCAGAATCAGGATGATGTCTTCAGAGGTATGTGTGACAGAGAGAGAATTGGATGAAGTACAGAATGACAAATAGAGTTCATCTGAATTTCTAGGCATGATTCACTGAGAGTGTTGCCTGGAGGACTGTTGAAGAGCATTGGGAAGTCAAGTTCATGATGTTCACAGCATGAGTGATATGACCAGTAAACAATAATTTTCTTAGGAAAGGAAAAAAGTAGTGAATGACAGCACATTTGAATGGCCTTTAGCTCTAATTTCAATTCTACACTTGTAGTAAGCAATCTCTTACATACAGCCTGCTGTTGCTGCTGCTAAGTCACTTCAGTCATGTCCAACTCTTTGTGACCCTATGGACTGTAGCCCACCAGGCTCTTCTGTCCATGGAAGTCTCCAGGCAAGAATACTGGAGTGGATTGTTAAGCCCTCCTCCAGGGGACCTTCCCAATCCAGGGGTTGAACCTCTGTCTCTTATGTCTTCTGCATTGACAGCCAGGTTCTTTACCACTTAGTGCCACCTGGGAAGCCCTATATACAGCCTAAAAAATATTAAAATGCTGATTCACCATAGGAATAAATTATTATAAATTATTTGTAATATATTGCTTATTAAATATATTGTTATTTAAATAAGAGCAATATACCCAAACACAGACTTGAAGAACTGCTAGGAATTACTGCAAAACTCATTAAACCTTCTTGTTGACTCTAAACTGTTGAATATTCTGTATTTCAAAACTGGTTATTACATCAAGATGAAAACATAAGAGATTATATTGGGTTGGCCAAACATTTTATTAAAATTTTTTCCTAAGATGGTATGGAAAGATCCAAATGAACTTTTTGACCAATCAAATGTTTGAAACACACAATACTGTATTTTTTTTGAAACAAAGAATAATAATTTTAGTTTTAAATCACATTTTTAGGTATACAAGTGTATCTGAATTGATAATATTATCTTAGATGTTATTTACTATGATTTACAAATATGTTTGACTTTTTTTTTTAAAGCAGTAAATTTCACTTGGAATGTGGAGCTTTTCAGAGAAAGTAAAAAACTTGCTAATACTAATGTTCTTCAGGCAGTAAATACCCTAAGGACTTCCTTAGTGGGAAAAGGCTGCTGAAAAAAAAAAAATCCATTGACTTTCAAGAGAACTTGGTAATTAACCTCTTGGCAGTTTTCTCCAAGCTATTCTGTTAGTCTCAGCACAATAGCAACTTAATTCTAGAAACAGAAATTAAATAGGCTTTGGAACAAAGTCTTTTGAAATAATAAACTTAGTATTCCATGTTTACTAAATGTAACTACTAGGACTTACATAAAATGAAATTTTATTCTCGTGCTGTTAAATCTTATAGTATTGAGTTCTCTGGTTGAAAATTTGGGGAAAAAATGATTTCATCTTATATGTTTAATGTAGCATATAAAAATTATTGAAAGACATAACAGTTTTGTGGACTCCCCTTGACATTTAATATATTACAAATAACCTAGTATTCATAATATGTAAATTGAAAATCAGATTACAGATCACTATATAGTATGATCTTAAACTACAAAACAGATATTATAGATTGTATTTTAAATATTTAAGACTCTTTTGGGAAACATATTGCACTAAGAATAAAAATTACCAATGTTAATCCTCAAACTAATTCTATGAGGTAAAAGATGGTATTATTTAAAATTATGCAAATAAAATGAAGCACAGAGCAATTGAGTAAACTTTCCATCCTCACAATTTAGGTAGAGAAAAAGGGTAAGCCTGAAGGATAGGCAGGTTAACTCAAAAATTTATGCTAATATCTACTGTAGACAGCTGTCTGTTTATACATGGAAACCTATATAACATTGTGGATTTTTAAAAGCCTTCTTTACTTTCTGGCAAAAGAGATTTTGATGTATGCTTAGTAAATAATAATGAAAATTACATCAAGAAGTTATCAAGTAGAATCTCTGAGTAGTGTGGGCTTACATATGATTTTTGCTATTGTTTCATTTTGCTGTTGGCTTGTTTGTATTTTCTCAATTTTCTACAATGAAATGTGTTGCTTTTACAAAGAAAAAATAAAATTTAAGTTGGAAATGGAAGGTAAAAAAAAAAAAAAAAAGAAAGAGTTCCCAGATTCAGCTTGCATGTTTCCCACCACCATTCTAGAATAAATCATATTTCCAAGTAGTCTTTGTTTCTTAACTATATATTTATATTGATATTAAAAGTTAGTTTCTCAGACATAAGAAACAATGGGTCTTATTTTAATATCCAGTCATACAATTCCTATTTTAACTACTGTATTTAGACCATTCACATTTAAAGTGATTACTTACATAGTTGCATTAGTATCTACCGCAATTGTGACTGTTTTCTATTTGTTGCATTTCTTATCATTTCACTTTATCTGCCTACTCTAGTTTTAACTGTTTTATATGCTTTAATTTTGTATTCTCTCTTGACATATTCATTACAATTTTCTTCTTAATGGTGTATACATGTGTATGGTTGCCCTATCATTACAGTGTTTTAACATAGAATTCTCAATTCCTCCCTCCAACCTCTAGGGCACTGCTATATGAAAGCCGCTCACTCGTGTCTGACTCTTTGCGACCCCATGGACTGCAGCCCACCACGCTCCTCTGTCCATGGAATTATCCAGGCCAGAACACTGGAAGTAGGTAGCAATTCCCTTCTCCAGGGGATTCTTTCCAACATAGGGATTGAACCCAGGTCTCCTGCATTGCAGGTAGATTCTTTACCAGCTGAGCTTTTGTGTTAAGTTCAGTTCAGTCGCTTAGTCATGTCCGATTCCTTGCAACCCCATGAATTGAAGCACGCCAGGCCTCCCTGTCCATCACCAATTCCCCGAGTTCACTCAAACTCATGTCCATCGAGTCAGTGATGTGCCATCCAGCCATCTCATCCTCTGTCATCTCCTTCTCCTCCTGCCCCCAATCCCTCCCAGCATCAGAGTCTTTTCCAATGAGTCAACTCTTCGCATGAGCTGGCCAAAGTACTGGAGTTTCAGCTTTAGCATCATTCCTTCCAAAGAAATCCCAGGGCTGATCTCCTTCAGAATGGACTGGTTGGATCTCCTTGCAGTCCAAGGGACTCTCTAGAGTCTTCCCCAACACCACAGTTCTAAAGCATCAATTCTTCGGTGTTTAGCTTTCTTCACAGTCCAACTTTCACATCCATATATGACCACTGGAAAAACCATAGCCTTGACTAGATGGACCTTTGTTAGTAAAGTAGTATCTCTGCTTTTTAATATGCTATCTAGGTTGGTCATAACTTTCCTTCCTAGGAGTAAGCATCTTTTAATTTCATGGCTGCAATCACCATCTGCAGTGATTTTGGAGCCCCCAAAAATAAAGTCTGAGACTGTTTCCACTGTTTCCCCATCTATTTCCCATGAAGTGATGGGACCATATGCCATGATCTTTTGTGTAGCAGAGTTTTATTAAAGTAATAAAAGGGACAGAGAAAGAAGCTTCTGACATAGACATCAGAGGAGGATGGAGAGTGCCTGCCTGGTTAGTGTTAGCAAGGGAGTTATATACTTTTTAAGCTGGTTATTACAATAGATCAAAAGAATGTCTCATTTGTAAAAATTTTACCAGACCCACTCCCACAATTTACATTTTAAAATAACAGGATTATAGTTTAACAATAGAAAGATCCTACCAGACCCACTCCCATAATATGTATTCTAAAATATCAGGATTAGTCAGAAGGTTTTCAGGAAGGAGAAACTGTCCTCAAGCAGGATACATTGTTGTTACTTAATCCCTAGTACAGAGTTTAAACTGAGTTGTGTAATCATCAATTCCAGGCTTAAAGAAAAAATACCATTTTATGTGACTAAAACTAAGGAATGTAGAGAAAAAAAAAAAAAAGGTTTGTCCTTTCCTCCTCTTTGAGAACCCCAGACCCCTCTCTCCTCCTCGGGGACCCCGGAATTCTAATCAACCTGCCTAGGAATTGACTCTGTCACTATTGATGAGCCCATTGATGGCATTCTTTATTTATATGACTGTGTATTCCATTTTTATCATAAGCTTTTGATTGTTAACTTTTGCTTACATTACTTATCTATTCTTTCATGTTGTCCTCTTCATTCACTAGAGCCCTTACATATTATTTAAAGTTACTTTAAATTTTCTGTCTGACAATTGCATCATCAGTATCAAATATGAGTCTGGTTCTATGTTTGCTTTGTCTGTTCAGACCTAGGTGTATCTTGTATCTTAGCACACTTGGCAACTTTTAACTGAAGCCAAACTGGAAGTATCTGATAACAGGAACATGGGGAAACAGGTCTTTAACAAGGTTTCCAGTTAATTTGGCTAGGAGTTGGGTTACATTTAATGTTTGCTGTAACTATGAGTGCCACAGGCTTCAGACTTCTCTAATGTCACTGTTTTTTTCTCTTCTGTTTCTTGTTCTTCCATAAAAACTCTTCTTCAGATAGCATCTGTCTCTTGAAGTTCTCCCACTTTCAATGCACTGTTACTCTACTGGAGCTGTATTACTGCTGGGGTGGTAAGGTGTGGGGAAGGAGAAGCGGTCTGCAATCTTATGATTAAATCTCATAAGATCTTCAGTTCAGTTCAGTCGCTCAGTCATGTCTGACTCTTTGCGACCCCATGAATTGCAGCACACCAGGCCTCCCTGTCCATCACCAACTCCTGGAGTTCACTCAGACTCACGTCCATCGAGTCAGTGATGCCATCCAGCCATCTCATCCTCTGTCATCCCCTTCTCCTCCTGCCCCCAATCCCTCCCAGCATCAGAGTCTTTTCCAATGAGTCAACTCTTCGCATGAGCTGGCCAAAGTACTGGAGTTTCAGCTTTAGCATCATTCCTTTCAAAGAAATCCCAGGGCTGATCTCTTTCAGAATGGACTGGTTGGATCTCCTTACAGTCCAAGGGACTCTCAAGAGTCTTCCCCAACACCACAGTTCAAAAGCATCAATTCTTCGGTGCTCAGCTTTCTTCACAGTCCAACTTTCATATCCACACATGACCACTGGAAAAACCATAGCCTTGACTAGATGGACCTTTTTTTGGCAAAGTATGGTTAAGTCTCAGTTTTTCAGTGAGCCTTTCTCCCTGGGCTGTGACATTAATGATGCTTCTAAAGCTTTCCCCCACTCCTTAAGTGAAAAAGAAAAGTGTAACAGAGACTGTTTTGGGAATACTTGTCCATGATTAATCCTTGTGTACCCTATTAGAACCATAGGAGGAATCTTTCCTGTCTCTTCACCTGGTTATGCTCTTGGATATAAATCCCATGAGAGTATGCTCTCTTAATTCTGCAGCACCCAGCTGTTTCTCACTCTCATGGTAGTCCACACTCATCTTCTATTAAAATTACTGTTTAGGGTGGCTGTGAAATTTTGACTCCAGGAACTCTGCTTTATGGAAGTGTATCTTAGCTGTGACTCTCTCTATTCACCTGTATCTCCAGATTTCACAGTAGTGGTTGACTCTCTGACTTTAGTTCTTTGATAGATCCAAGGAAAATCATTCATTTTCAGTTTATTCAAATTTTTTTTCTTGTGTAATAGGGATATGAGTAATAACTTTCAAACTCTTTATGAAACATAGCTGAAATCTGAGTTTTTTTTTTTAGTTTATACATAAATAATGTTTAAAACATAATAGATATTTAATTATGTATTCTGTTTCCATGGATGAGAAGTATTAATATTTATCAAATGTTGGCCAAGTTGACGTATAAGAAGTGTAAGGATCTTGTGATGTGGTAGTCACAAATCTTACTAACTTCTTTCCCCATTCCATTATATCAGGAATTCTTAAATTTCTCTGAACAGAAATCTCCTATGGATATGTAAAAATGTAAATATATTTACTCCTTGTGCACTTGGACCCATTGTTATAAATTATTCAATAGCAAATGAATAGACGAAGATTTGACTTCCACTTGGGAAATAATGCTGAATCCAGTTTCTCTACATCATGCTCTCAAACCACATATAATCTGTTCAGACTGCAGCATAGTTGACTTTAAAACAGCAATCTTTTACAAACCAAGAGTAAACAGTTGTACTGTCCAAAATAAGATATACACACACACACATATCTACACATATTTGACTCAACTCTGAATATTAAAGAGTATGACAATATGATGATCAGATCCTTAAGCATATTGTAATCTATAAAGCTTCCTTTTTCCCATTATGGAAAAGAAGAATTTCTTTTCTTTTCTTTTTTTTTTTTTTTTTGGCTGAAAGAGAAAGCCTCATTTTCACAGGTGTAATTCTTAATTTTTTTTTTATCATTGTACCTCCTAATACAGTACTGCTAGGTGACTATGAAATGTTTGGACTATTTTTAAGGGAAAAAAAAATGGAGAGAATACTGAGTCAGTAATGAAATAATAATATAAGAAAATGGCTAGTGACTATTAGGAATCCAGATAAAGAGATGAAAGGAAAAGAGATTTTTCAAGAACATGATCTCTCCTACTTCCCTTGACTCCTCACTCTAAATCATTCAAAATACTAAGTCCTCTTCCTTGAAATGCTTTACAATATAATTAAATATATATTCAATTATTTAATTACCACATTACTTAATTATTTAATAGTCTTTAATCACCACATGGTAATAATTTAATTACCATGACAACATTACCAACTGCTTACATTAATTTTTTCAAGGCCTTACAATGTAGTAAAATTAAATAATAAAACAAAATTATAACTTTTATATGCCTTGCAGACAATTATAAAAACATAGTCACTGTACTGATATTTTATAATATGAATCATCAGTTGATGCTCTAAATGAAGAAAACATTTTTTTTTTTAAGTTTCTTCTATGATTTTGAGGCAAATAATTTGGTAATGTGAAGTAAAGTCAGAAAATATTTATGTTGGACATATTTTTAAAAAGTGGATAAATTTAAGAGATTAATTAGAATGAGGCTTTAATCTACTCTATTTTTTTTCTATTAAACTTGAAAAAGCATAATTTATTCCAAATGACTCAGAGTGTTGGTGTGAGGTTCCAGATCAGATGACAGGAAAATGGCATAGAGGCCCTTCTCTTTATTTTTGCTTATAAATATTTAGGAGTTTAAGGCCGATATTTCTCTCAAGATGTCAAACAGCTATTCAAGTTGTAACATTATGCCACACACCACTTTGAAAAGAAATGTGATTCAAATATTTGAATAAAATATTTACTTAAACTAGATTTGGGTTCTATGTGGATTTTGAGAAGTTAGATACAACTAAAATTTACAGAAGCTCATACTGGAATATCTGGCAAAGCATAAAAATGTAATCCATTCTTGAGATCAAAAAGTTGTCCATAATTCAATGAGACTGGACGTATAAAAAATGCTCTTTTGTCTTCCACTTTGATACCATTTCTGTTCCTATGTTCTCTTTTATAAATATGTGGAAACTGCATATATAAGTAACAGTAGGAAGTTGGCATTTCATAGAAATGAGAAGACAAAAGTTGTATTATATTCACACTGTTTTATTTTTGTTTCAATCTTATCAGCAGAGCTCCATTTACAGTTGTTACTGGGATATAAGTATGTCTGAGTAAAGATATATCTTTCTTTTCAGTGCCACTTCCATTCACCCATGAGTTGACATTCATCTTTGGATACTAAAGAGTCAGTATAAACCACGTTAAAGATGACATTTTGCACTGCCAAATATTTCCACAGGTCTAAGAGTCAAAAATAAATGTATTTACTAGGTTTCTTTCTTTGTTTCTTTTGACAGTCTCAATATAAGTATTCCAAGTCTATGTATACAGCATAGTCACACTCAGGCAGTGCAATTTCATTTACATTCTTATTGAGTTCAGACAGAAAATGCCAGGTATGCACCAAAATGTATTTAAAGCTCTCTATTTTACTGTCAGCACAAAGATTTACAAACATATCTCCTCACAAATATGCACATGCATAAATCCATGCAGGGCAATAAGTTAGGTATTAAAAATGCTTACAGCAGTCTTTGTCCAATATGATTTTCCCCTCCAGTATTGTATCATTTCCCACATACAAGATATAAAAAAAAAAAATAAGTAATTTTCCCAAAGGGATACTGAGTATAAAAATTATATGTTTCAACTGCTTGCAGTCTGGCTTCAATCTGTATTTTAACTGACAATTGCAAGTTCTTTGCAATCTGACTTAATCTGTATTTTAACCGACAGATAACTATTGAGCATAGACTTAATGTGAATCATCATGAAATTAAAGATTTGGGACTGATAGTGGTAGAAAATCAATAGGACCCTTTTATTACCATAACGATCATTTATTCTCATTAAAACAGATATATGAACCATTTCATTATTATAATAATATATAATTTAAATAATATATAAGTGGTTCTTATGGGAGTAAAAAAAAATTTTAAACAATTCATTTTGGCAGAGGAATACCAAGCAAGATATTATGTAGGTGATTCTTAATCTGGGCTTTGACAAATAAATTGAAGTTAGGGAAAGAGGAAAGGAGCACAATGGACCAAGTCCAAAATCAAAGAAATAATGACATGAATTTGTGTTATATGTGTTCTGATTATAAAAGTACCCTGGATTGTCAACAGTGGTTATCTGTGAGATGAATGAGAATCTGTGCTGTATCAGTGAACAGGTAAGTTAGAAAGATTTATGCAGTCTACATCAAAGGCATTTAATGTGAGCAGACATCTACTCTCAGCTCATCCTATCACAAATTTCCACAGTCAATAAAAGGGAGCTAAATATTATACCCATACTCACACAGAGCTAAAATATAAATCCACATCATATATCACATATACATAGAAACATATTGGCTTTTATTTTTGGTAAGTGTTTGTCATTTGGGAATCACTAAGCTAAGTTGTATACATTCAGTAGTTCATGGGATCCTCTTCAGAAATTGAGGTGTCAGTATTTATGTTTCATTACATTTTCCAGCTACTTCAGGCTCAGAAAGCTTATATAACTTGCTTAAAATGCATATTAATGGATAGAATCAACATTTATTCCCCTATGAATCTGTAACTGGGGGATGGAAATGCCTTATGAAAACAATATTAATGAAGATTAATTGATACACTGTCTATAAAATACCCATTAATATACAGCCATAGTAATTATTCCTTTCTTTAAGTTTCCTGATAAATCTAATACAAGACTTTAGTGGGATAATATTCAATTATACATAGGAAGATACAATTAACTGATCCACTTAGGGAAGTCTGTATTTTTTGTTATAAAGAACATATTGAACTCCACAGGAAAGAAATAATGAAAGGGAGGGGTGTGACTTCCAACAATGGCAGAGGGACTACAAAAATGTTTTTCTTCATAAAAACAAGGAAGGCATTGGCAACAAACTGTCAAAGTCAAAACTTTCAGAACTGTGGAAATTAACAAAAGTGTTGAAACAAACAGAGGCATGTTTCCTTGAGAAAATCTGCTAAACTTTAGTAAGGACAGTAGCATTTGTATCAATATGGCTCTGCCTAATCCCATCTCCTTTTCTTCAGCTCTACAAGAGCCTTGAAAACTAGTAGACTCATAATCATAGTAACTGAGAAAATAGGGTGCCCTGTAGATACAGGGGTGGGGTGGGTAGACCAGATTTGGAGTCCCTCAGAAAGTTCAGTACCTGGAGTAGTCCACTATTTGACTTATCTGGTGGATCTACAGAAAAAGTCTCAGTTGCAGAATGAAGTCATGATTTGACCTGTCTAGAAGCTTACATTTAATTTAATTAAGATGACTATTATATCTACTACTGTGGGAAAGAATCCCTTAGAAGAAATGGAGTAGCCCTCGTAATCAACAAAAGAGTCTGGAATGCAGTATTGGGTGCAATCTCAAAAACAACATAATTATCTCAGTCCATTTCCAAGGCAAACCATTTGACATCACAGTAATCCGAGTCTATGCCCCAACCACTAATGCCAAAAAAGCTGAAGTTGAATGTTTCTATGAAGACTTACAAGACCTTCTAAAACTAACACTAAAAATGATATCCTTTTCATTATAGGGGATTGGAATACAAAACTAGGAAATCAAGAGGCACGTGGAGTAACAGGCAAGCTTGGCCTTGGAGTACAAAATGAAGCAGGTCAAAGGCTAACAATTTTGACAACAGAACACACTGATCATAGAAAACACCTCCTACCAACAATACAAGAGACGACTCTACACATGAACATCACCCAGTGTTAAATATTGAAATCGGACAGATTATATTATCTGTAGTCGAAGATGGAGACTCTCTATATGGTCAGCAAAAACAAGACCTGAAGCTGACTGTGGCTCAGATTATGAGATATGAGATCATTATTGCAAAACCCAGGCCTGGAGAATCCCAGAGACAGAGGAGCCTGGTGGGCTGCTGTCTGTGTGTTTGCACAGTCAAACACAACTGACATGACTTAGCAGCAGCAACAGCAGCAAGCCTAAACTGAGGAAAGTAGGGAAAACCACTAGGCCATTCATATGACCTAAATCAAACCCCTTATGATTATATAGTGGAGGTGATGAATCAATTCAAGCAATTTGACCTAGTAGACAGAGTACCTGAAGAACTATGGAAGGAGGTTTGTAACACTGTACAGGAGGCAGTGACCAAACCATCACAAAGAAAAAGAAATATAAGAAGGCAAAGTGGTTATCTGAAGATGCTTTACAAAGAGCTGAGGAAAGAAGAGAAGTGAAAGGCAAGGCAGAAAGAGAAAGATACACCCAACTGAATGCAGAGTTCTAGAGAACAGCAAGGAGAAATAAGAAGGCCTTTTATTTATTTATTTATTTTGCTATTTTTATTTATTATTATTATTATTATATTTTACTTTACAATATTGTATTGGTTTTGCCATACATCAACATGCATCCACCACGAGTGTACACGTGTTCCCCATCCTGAACCCCCCTCCCACCTCCCTCCCCATACCATCCCTCTGGGTCATCCCAGTGCACCAGCCCCAAGCTTCCTGTATCCTGCATCGAACCTGGACTGGAGATTCATTTCTTATATGATATTGTACATGTTTTAATGCCATTCTCCCAAATCATCCCCCCCTCTCCCTCTCCCACAGAGTCCAAAAGCCTGTTCTATACATCTGTGTCTCTTTTGCTGTCTCGCATACAGGGTTGTCATTCCCATCTTTCTAAATTCCATATATATGTGTTAGTATACTGTGTTGGTGTTTTTCTTTCTGGCTTACTTCACTCTGTATAATAGGCTCCAGTTTCATCCACCTCATTAGAACTGATTCAAATGAATTCTTTTTAATGGCTGAGTAATACTCCATTGTGTAAGAAGGCCTTTTAAAATGAACAATGAAAAGAAATAGAGGAAAACAACAGAATGGGAGAGACTAGAGATCTTCAAGAAAACTGGAGCTATCAAGGGAACATTTAATGCAGGGATGAGCACGATCAATGACAGAAATGGTAAGGACATATAAGCAGAAGAGATTAAGAAGAGGTGGCAAGAATACACAAAAGAAAAAAAAAAGGTCTCAATGACCTGGATATCCACAATAGTGTGGTCACTCACCTAGAGCCAGACATCCTGGAATGTGAAGTCAAGTGGGCCTTAGGAAGCATCACTAAGAAAAAAGCTAGTGAAGGTGATGGAAATCCAGCTGAGCTATTTCAAGTCCTAAAAGATAATGCTGTGAAAGTGTGCACTCAATATGTCAGCAAATTTGGAAAACTTAGCAGTAGTTGCAGGACTGGAAAAGGTCAGTTTTCTTTCCAATCCCAAAGAAGAGCATTGCCAAAGAATGTTCAAACTATCATACAATTGTGCTCATTTCATGTGCTAGTAAGGCTTTGCTTAGGCTTCAGCAGTATGTAACCCAACTTCTAGATTTAGAAGCTGGGTTTAGAAAAGGCAGAGGAACCAGAGATCAAATTGCCAACATTTGCTGCATCATATAAAGAGCAAGAGAATTCCAGAAAAACATCTACTTCATTGACTACTCTAAAGACTTTGACTGTGTGGATCACAACAAACTGTGAAAAATTCTTAAAGCGATAAGAATACCAGACCACCTTACCTCTCTCCTGAGAAACCTGTATGCCAGTCAAGAAGCAACAGTTAGAACTTTACATGAAACAGCTGACTGATTCACAGTTGGGAAAGGAGTATGTCAAGGCTGTATATTGTCACCCTGCTTATTTAACTTATATGCAGAGTGCATCATGTGAAATGTTGTGCTGGAATCAAGATTGCCAGGAGAAATATCAATAATGTCAGATATGCAGATGACACTGCCCTAATAGCCTTTTGATGAAGGTGAAAGAGGAGCATGAAAAGCTAGCTTAAAACTATACACTCAAAAAACTAAGATTGTGGACTCTGGTCCCATGGCAAATAGAAGGGGGAAAAGTGGAAGCAGTGACATTTTATTTTCTTGGGCTCCAAAATCACTTGGACAGTGACTGCAGCCACAAAATTAAAAGATGTTTGCTCCTTGGAAGGAAAGCTATGACAAATCTAGACGACGTATTAAAAATCAGAGACACTACTTTGCCTACAAAGTTCTGTATAATCAAACGTGTGGTTTTTTTCAGCTGTCATGTACACATGTGAGAGCTGGACTGTAAAGCAGGGTGAGCACCACAGAACTGATGCTTTTAAATTGTGGGTCTGGAGAAGACTCTTGGGACTTCCCAGGTGGCATTAATTGTAAAGAACTCACCTGACAATGCAGGAGACTTAAGAGATGTGGGTTCAATCCCTGGGTCTGGAAGATCCCCTGGAGTAGGGTATGCTACTCTACTCCAGTATTGCTGCCTAGAGAATCCCATGAACAGAGGAGCCTGCCGGGCTATGGTCCATAGGGTTGTAAAGAGTCAGCCATGACTGAAGCAACTTAGCATGCATGTAGAAGACTCTTGAGAGTCCTTTGGTCTTCAAGTAGATCAAACTAGTAATTTATAAAAGAAATAAAAGCTGAATATTCATTGGAAGTACTGATTCAGAGGGCTTCCCCCATAGCTCAGTTGGTAAAGAATCTGCCGACAATGCAGGAGACCCAGGTTTGATTCCTGGGTCAGGAAGATTCCCTGGAGAAGAAAATGGCAATCCACTCCAGTATTCTTACCTGAAAAATCCCATGGACAGAGGCACCTGATGGGCTACAGTCCATGGGGTCACAAGAGTCAGACACAACTTAGCTACTAAACCACCACCACCACCACTGATTCTGAAGCTCCAATACTTTGGCCTGATGCGAGGAGCTGACTCATTGGAAAAGGCCCTAATTCTGGGAAAGTTTGAAGGTAAAGAAGAATGGGGGGCAGAGGATGAGAAGGTTAGATAGTATCACCGACTCAATGGATATAAATTTGAGCAGACTCTCAGAGATGGAGGAGGACAGAGAAGCCTGGAGTCCTGCTGTCCATGAGGTGGCAAAGAATTGAACACAATTTAGCAACTGAACAACAATAAGGAGTTTACATCAAGGGAGTAAGCCCTATCTCCAGGGTCTTTGTTGAATACAGTGATTGAAATACATATTAAAACACAGCTCCATAAAACTGTGATGTATGTTGTGGTAAAGAAGAGATGGATCAAAAAGTTAAAAGGAATAGCTAGGGAAGGAGATATTCAGAAGGGGATTTGAAAAACTCTGAAATATTACAGGAGCCCTAAACACTCTGCAAGGGTAATAATGTGTCCAGAACCCTGCTGATAGAAAATAGCACAAACTTTCACTTCAGGTTGACCCTGAGGTCCTATGTGAGCAGAAAGTAAAATTTAAGGCAGAATTATAAACTGCATGAGTATTAAAGTCATGCCCAATCATAGACACAGGCCCTCTGGTAATAGGCAAAAGAGTCATGGTTCAAGACATTAAAAACTAATCTTTAGTAGCCCTCTAAGTTAACTGAGCAGAAATATCAGTGGCCATACGTGACAAAAAAAAAAAAAAAAATTTAAATAATTATTCCTGAAAGGCAAAACTATAGAGACAATAAACTAAAAGATTAGCGGGTGCCAAAGGTGTGAGAGTGAGGAGAGATGGAAAGGCAGAGCACAAAAGATTTTTACAGTGATGACTATATATAATTATGTTTTGTCCTACAAATATACAGTGTGTGTGCTGCTATGCTCAGTGGTGTCTGACTCAGTGGTTATCACTTCCTTCGCCAGGGTATCTTCCTGACCCAGGGATTGAGCCCACATCTCCTGCATTGCAGGCAGACTTTTTACCACTGCATCACCTGTTTTGTCTGGGCTTCCCTGGTGACTCAGATGGTATAGAATGTGCCTGCAATGCAGGAGAAGCAGGTTTAATCCCTGGATTGGGGCAATCCCCTGGAGAAAGAAATGGCAAAACACCCAGTGTTCTTGCCTGGGAAAAACCACAGACAGAAGAGCCTAGCAGGCTACAGTTCATGGGGTCACAAAGAATTAGAGAGGACTTGGTGACTCACACACACACACACACACATACACGTTTTGTCCAAACCCAATGCATAATACCGAGTCAGTGTACAATACCAAGAGTGAAACCTTAGATACAATTCGGATGTTGGATGATTATGACTTGTTAATATAAGTTCATCAGTGGTAAAAACATAAACTACTTTGATGAATGATGTTGATAATGGGGAAGGCCATGTGTATTGCAGGGCAGGGGGTTTATAGCAAATATCTATAACTCTCACTCAGTTTTATTATAAACTGAAAACTGCTCTTTTAAGGAGGAATTAATCCTGAAAATTCATTAAGCAAATGTCAGCAAAAATGACACAACAATGAAAACAAAAAACAGCAATAATACAGTTATTTAAAATATCTCTCAGAATAGAAGCTGTGGCATTCTCGACTAGCCCAAAAGAAGAAGGGGATTTCTTTAGAAGAAACGCTGGATATTAGATAATAGACTAATGACAGGAAAAAGTAAAGTCAGATTTTCAGGGGTAGGATAAGTACAAATGAATTTAAAAAAAAATTATATCTTTGAAATAATGCCATTTGCAGAAACATGAATGCACCTATAGATTATCATACTAAGTGAGAAATATCAGATAGAGAAAGACAAATATCATATGTGGAATCTAAAACAAAATAATACAAACTTATTTACAAAACAGAAATAGATTCACAAATGTAGAAAACTAACTTGGGGTTACTAAGGGGAAAGGAGGGGAGGGAAAAATTGAGAGATTGGAATTGACATATGCACACTACTATAATAAATAAATAAAGTAGATAACTAATGGGCATCCCTGGTGGCTCAGTGGTAAAGGACTCATCTGCCAGTGCAGGAGGCTCAAGTTTGATCCCTGGGTCTCAAAGACCCCTAGAGAAAGAAATGGAAACCCACTCCAGTATTCATGCCTGGGAAATCCCATGGACAGAGGAGTCTGGAAGGCTATAGTCAGCCTATGAGGGTCACAAAGAGTTGTATATGACTTAGTGACTAAAAACAACAACAGACAGCTAATAAGAACCTATTGTACAACACAAGGAACCCTACTCAATATTCTGTAAAGACCTATACAGGAAAAGAATCTTAAAAAGAGTGGATATATGCATATGTATAACTGATTCACTTTGCTTTACAGCAGAAACTAACATAACATTGTAAATCAACTACACCCCAATAAAAATTAAAAAAAAAAGACATAAAAAAATTAAAAACCATGTTGTAACTGGTCTTACAAAGGATATTAGAAAAGACTAGATATTTTGTTTTTAAATCTAAATTTGTGACTTGAGGCCACAGAGAAACCTAACAGGAAAAAAAAAATGATAAGATATTGGAAATGATTGAATGAATGCACTTATTTATGGGCCAGAGAGTGAATGAAAGAGAGAAGGAATATGTTAACTTAAATGCAGGAAACTGTGGTAGAGCTGAAGTAGAAATGAAAAGGATCTATTTAAGCTAGAGATTGAACTAACACAAATTAAGAATCTTGAAAGGAGTAACAGCCAGTGAAAATGAAACACTAAGCATATCTCACCAGAAATCTAAGAAATGCTATCATAAGCCTCAGTTCAGAAATGTCCCAAGGATGATTCCTCTGATAAATAAGTGAGTAATAAATAAAATTGGGAGGAGGGAAGAAAGCTTCTTTAAGAGATACATTTCTTTATACATTGGGCTGGCCAAGGAGTTTGTTCTGGTTTTTCCATAAGATGTTATGCTCTAGGAGGGCAGGCATTTCTACATTTTCTAGTTTTTGTTAGTATATGCATGCATGTGAAAGTGTATGTGTGTTGGGTTAAGAAGGTCAGTCAGTTCAGTTCAGTCATTCAGTCCTGTCTGACTCTTTGCAACCCCATGAATTGCAGCACGCCAGGCCTTCCTGTCCATCATCAACTCCTGCAGTTCACTCAAACTCAAGTTCATCGAGTTGGTGATGCCATCCAGTCATCTCATCCTCTGTCGTCCCCTTCTACTCTTGCCCCCTATCCCTCCCAGCATCAGAGTCTTTTCCAGTGAGTCAACTCTTCGCATAAGGTGGCCAAAGCACTGGAGTTTCAGCTTCAGCATCATTCCTTCAAAAGAACACCCAGGACTGATCTCCTTTACAATGGACTGGTTGGATCTCCTTGCAGTCCAAGGGACTCTCAAGAGTTAAGAAGGTAAGCACTGTAAAATCTTTTGTGTGCCTTTTCTTTATTTGGATTCTAAATACGTTGCACAGAAAAAAAACAAGTCATTTTATTGAGATTCTGAGGACACTTTCTTCACTCTAGAGTGAAATAGCATATTCTACCAGTCAAAAAACGCCATATTCCTCAAAGCGTTGGAAAAAAGATTGGCCTTATGATGATCAGAACAAAACATCAGGATATACGAATTTTGGACTTTCATTTCTCTGGATTTTTATTTATTAATGCAGTAAAAATGGATTTTAATTTTAATTTCTAGGGTTTTAATTCTCAGAGACTTGAATATGAAAACAAATTTAACATTTAAACTTTGATATCTAGTAAGAATTTTAATATATGAAAAACATATTCACATTTATAGCTTCTGGATCACCGTTTTATTATCACTAATCATTTACAATGTTATAGGCGGCTGCGACCGGCGCGCTAAGCGAGGCCAAGAGGAGCCACCCCACATCTGAGGTCAGGGTCAGAAGCCGGGAGGACCCCATGCCTGAAGGGCGGCGGCCAAGAGGAGTTACCCCACGTCCGAGGTCAGGGGCAACGGCCGAGAGTACCAGACTGTGACGGCGCAGGAACGGCTGAGAGGAGCTACCCTGCCTCCAAGGTCAGGGGGGCGGGCGAGAGAAGATACCCAGTATCCGAGGTCAGGGGCAGCAACGAGAGGAGTTACCCCACGTCCGAGGTCAGGGGTGGTGGCCGGGAGGAGCTACCCCACACCCCTAAGCCCGAGGCCAGGAGCAGTGGGTGGGAGGGGCTACCCCACGCCCCCATGCCCTAGGCCAGGGGCGGTGGCCGGGAGGACCAACCCCACATCCAAGGAGCCGTGGCTGCGTGGGCAAAGGAGGGCCTAGAGGAGCTATCCCTCATTGAAGGTCAGGAAGGGCGGTGCTGAGGAGACACCCCTTGTCCAAGGTAAGTAGCAATGGCTGCACTTTGCTAGAGCAGCTGTGAAGAGATATCTCACGCCCAAGGTAAGAGAAACCCAAGTAAGATGGTAGGTGTTGCAAGAGGGCATCAGAGGGCAAACACACTGAAACCATACTCACAGAAAACTACTCAATCTAATCACACTAGGACCACAGCCTTGTCTAACTCAATGAAACTAAGCCATGCCCGTGGGGCAACCCAAAATGCGCGGGTCATGGTGGAGAGATCTGACAAAATGTGGTCCACTGGAAAAGGGAATGGCAAACCACTCCAGTATTAGTGCCTTGAGAACCCCATGAACAGTATGAAAAGGCAAAATGATAGGATACTGAAAGAGGAACTCCCCAGGTCAGTAGGTGCCCAAATTGCTACTGGAGATCAGTGGAGAAATAACTCCAGCAAGAATGAAGGGATGGAGCCAAAGCAAAAACAATATCCAGCTGTGGATGTGACTGGTGATAGAAGCAAGGGCCAATGCTGAAAAGAGCAATATTGCATAGGAACCTGGAATGTCAGGTCCATGAATCAAGGCAAATTGGCAGTGGTCAAACAAAAGATGGCAAGAGTGAATGTCGACACTCTAGGAATCAGCGAACTGAAATGGACTGGAACAGGTGAATTTAACTCAGATGACCATTATATCTACTACTGCGGGCAGGAATCCATCAGAAGAAATGGAGTAGCCATCATGGTCAACAAGAGTCTGTAATGCAGTACTTGGATGCAATCTCAAAAATGACAGAAAGATCTCTGTTCGTTTCCAAGGCAAACCATTCAATATCACAGTAATCCAAGTCTATGCCCCAACCAGTAATGCTGAAGAAGCTGAGGTTGAATGGTTCTATGAAGGCCTACAAGGCCATTTAGAACTAACACTCAAAAAAGATGTCCTTTTAATTATAGGGGACTGGAATGCAAAAGTAGGAAGTCAAGAAACACCAGGAGTAACAGGCAAATTTGGCATTGGAATATGGAATGATGCAGGGCAAGGCTAATAGAGTTTTGCCAAGGAAATGCACTGGTCATAACAAACACCCTCTTCCAACAACACAAGAGAAGACTCTATACATGGACATCATGAGATGGTCAACACAGAAACCAGACTGATTATGTTCTTTGCAGCCAAAGATGGAGAAGCTCTACACAGTCAGCAAAAACAAGACCAGGAGCTGACTGTGGCTCAAACCATGAACTCCTTATTGCCAAATTCATACTTAAATTGAAGAAAGTAGGGAAAACCACTAGACCATTCAGGTATGACCGAAATCAAATCCTTTGTGATTATACAGTGGAAGTGAGAAATAGATTTAAGGGCTTGGATCTGATAGATATAGTGCCTGATGAACTATGGAATGAGGTTCGTAACATTGTACAGGAGACAGGGATCAAGACCATTCCCATGGAAAAGAAATGCAAAAAAGCAAAATGGCTGTCTGGGGAGGGCTTACAAATAGCTGTGAAAAGAAGAGAAGCGAAAAGCAAAGGAGAAAAGGAAAGATATAAACATCTGAATGCAGAGTTCCAAAGAATAGCAAGAAGAGATAAGAAAGCCTTCCTCAGCAATCAATGCAAAGAAATAGAGGAAAACAACAGAATGGGAAAGACTAGGGATCTCTTCAAGAAAATCAGAGATACCAAAGGAACATTTCATGCAAAGATGGTGTCAATAAAGGACAGAAATGGTATGGACCTAACAGAAGCTGAAGATATTAAGAAGAAATGGCAAGAATACACAGAAGAACTGAACAAAAAAAACTTCACAACCCAGATAATCACGATGATGTGATCACTGACCTAGAGCCAGACATCCTGGAATATGAAGTCAAGTGGGCCTTAGAAAGCATCACTACGAACAAAGCTAGTGGAGGTGTTGGAATTCCAGTTGAACTATTTCAAATCCTGAAAGATGATGCTGTGAAAGTGCTGCACTCAATATGCCAGCAAATGTGGAAAACTCAGCAGTGGCCACAGGACTGGAAAAGGTCAGTTTTCATTCCAATCCCAAAGAAAGGCAATGCCAAAGAATGCTCAAACTACCGCACAATTGCACTCATCTCACATGCTAGTAAAGTAATGCTCACAATTCTCTAAGCCAGGCTTCAGCAATATGTGAACTGTGAACTTCCTGATGTTCAAGCTGGTTTTAGAAAAGGCAGAGGAACCAGAGATCAAACTGCCAACATCCGCTGGATGATGGAAAAAGCAAGGGAGTTCCAGAAAAACATCTATTTCTGCTTTATTGATTTGAACTGTGAAGAAGGCTGAGCGCCTAAGAATTGATGCTTTTGAACTGTGGTGTTGGAGAAGACTCTTGAGAGTCCCTTGGACTGCAAGGAGATCCAACCAGTCCATTCTGAAGGAGATCAGCCCTGGGATTTCTTTGGAAGGAATGATGCTAAAACTGAAACTCCAGTACTTTGGCCACCTCATGTGAAGAGTTGACTCATTGGAAAGGACTCTGATGCTGGGAGGGACTGGGGGGCAGGAGGAGAAGGGGACATCAGAGGATGAGATGGCTGGATGGCATTACTGACTCAATGGATGTGACTCTGAGTGGACTCCAGGAATTGGTGATGGACAGGGAGGCCTGGTGTGCTGCGATTCATGGGGTCGCAAAGAGTCGGACATGACTGAGCGACTGATCTGATCTGATCTTACCGTTGTTGAAACATTTCTGATGGGTTTTATGGGATAAAATTATTATAAAAAATTTTCTTTATAGTCAAAATAGCAAGCTAAATATCTGTCTTAGATACAGAATGGCTGTTAGTAATTAACCTTTATGGCCCACTTTGTAGTATTGTTGGAGAAAAAGCATATGATCCACTGGTGGTCCTATAAATACAATCAGGAAGCTATGAGAAGATACTTTAGAAAGTAAAAGTAGAAATGCCCCATACACTGATAATCTTCTCATAGATTTAAGGTGAAACATAATAAGAGAAAAAGGTGGAGAAAAAGACATCCTTGAAGATCTTCTGATATCATCTACACTCTGGAGGAGTGAGTTAACCAGTTGATGAGAAATGGAGAGGTAGCTGAAGATGTTAGTCCTTGGCACTGATCCTTTGTGCTTAAGGTTAATGTCAGCTTGACAATGTGGCCATAGGAGAGATTCACAGTTTTGGGGTTAACAGTTACATTTGGGTGGGGGGGAGTATATCATCAAACTTACTTGGGTATGGAGTAAGGTCACATTCTCTAAATAGCTTTTTCAAAAAATATTTGATATTTGGCAAAACTAATACAGTTATGTAAAGTTTAAAAATAAAATAAAATTAAAAAAAAATATGAATGATATGTTCAGATGCATCTGCTTGACTCTTAGCCCTCTCTCTCAATTGTTCAACTCAAAAGAAAGGAAAGAGGGTTATTATTGACATTTATTGATTTCCTATAATCCAGGCAGTTTTGAATGAAATAATTATGTTCAGATGATGCCGCCATAAATTTAAAGTGTTCCCTCATTTGATGGCCTTAAGAGCTATCATTTTAAAAATGTTTGGACCACTTGAAAGACGGAAGGATATTATAAAGTTTCTTTTCAGAAAACATGCACTTATGAAAAAAAATCAGTCATATGACTTCAGAGATTCACTGGCTCCAGGGTTATAACTGCTCCTTAGGAAAGATTTAAATCAAAGTTCAAGTCAACCTACAAATTAACTTCTATATAATATTTAGCATTCACTGTACCTTTTACATTTAAAACTACATTAAGTCTCATGAATTACTTTATAATTCAGTAGAAGGTAAATGACTGGAAAAATTAAATATAAAGCATATGTTATAGTTGAATAAAACTGGCATATTAAGAACCAGTGGTAAGAAAACAACTCATTTTCACTACTATTTAACATGCACTATTCTAATTTACAAACTGTCAAGGACTGAAAAAATTATCAGTGCTTTAGCATACTGTACATTTTCCATTAGGGGAATATCTATGTTTGAAAAACAATGGAGAAACATATATATTAGGTTGGCCAAAACGTTTGTTTGGCTTATTCTGTAAAATCTTATGGAAAAGCCAGAACCAACTTTTTGGTCAATCCAATATAATGATTCTATGAAGACGTACAACATCTTCTAGAATGAACACCCAAAAATCATGTCCTTTTCATTACAGGGGACTGGAATGCAAAAGTAGTAAGTCAAGAAACACCTGAGGTAACAGGCAAATTTGGCCATGGAGTACAGAATGAAGCAGGGCAAAGGCTAATAGAGTTTTGACAAAAGAAAACACTGGTCATAGTAAACACCCTCTTCCAACAACACAAGAGAAGACTACACAAGGACATCACCAGATCGTAAATACTGAAATCAGATTGATTATATTCTCTGTAGCCAAAGGTGGAGAAGCTCTATACAGTCAGCAAAAGCAAGACCGGGAGCTGACTGTGGCTCAGCTCATGAACTCCTTATTGCCTGATTCAGACTTAAATAGAAGACAGTGGAGAAAACCACTAGACCATTCAGGCATGAGCTAAATCAAATCCCTTACTATTATACAGCACACGTGAGAAATAGATTCAAGGGATTAGATCTGATAGACAGCATGCCTGAAAAAGTATGGACTGAGGTTTGTGACATTTTACAGGAGACAGGGATCAAGATCATTCCCAAGAAAAAGAAGTGCACAAAGGCAAAATGGATGTCTGAGGAGGCATTAAATTTAGCTGTGAAAAGAAGAGAAGCTAAAGGCAAAGCAGAAAAGGAAAGATATACCAATTTGAATGCACAGTTCCACAGAAGAGCAAGGAGAGATGAGAAAGCTTTCCTCAGCGATCAATGCAAACAAATAGAGGAAAACAACAGAATGTGAAAGACTAGAAATCACTTCAAGAAAATTAGAGATACCAAGGGAACATTTCATGTATGCTGCTGCTGCTAAGTCGCTTCAGTTGTGTCCGACTCTGTGTGACCTCATAGACAACAGCCCACCAGGCTCCCCCGTCCCTGGGATTCTCCAGGCAAGAACACTGCAGTGGGTTGCCATTTCCTTCTCCAATGCATGAAAGTGAAAAGTGAAAGTAAAGTCACACAGTTGTGCCTGACTCTTAGCGACCCCATGGACTGCAGCCTACCAGGCTCCTCCGTTCATGGGATTTTCCAGGCAAGAGTACTGGAGTGGGTTGCCATTGCCTTTTCCCATTTCATGTATCAGATCAGATTAGATCAGTCGTTCAGTCGTGTCCGACTCTTTGCGACCCCATGAATGGCAGCACGCCGGGCCTCCCTGTCCATCACTAACACCTGGGGTTCACTGAGACTCATGTCCATCGAGTCAGTGATGCCATCCAGCCATCTCATCCTCTGTCATCCCCTTCTCCTCCTGCCCCCAATCCCTCCCAGCATCAGAGTCTTTTCCAATGAGTCAACTCTTCACATGAGGTGGCCAAAGTACTGGAGTTTCAGCTTTAGCATCATTCCTTCTAAAGAAATCTCAGAGCTGATCTCCTTCAGAATGGACTGGTTGGATCTCCTTGCAGTTCAAGGGACTCTCAAGAGTCTTCTCCAACACCACAGTTCAAAAGCATTAATTCTTCAGCGCTCAGCCTTCTTCACAGTCCGACTCTCACATCCGTACATGACCACTGGAAAAACCATAGCCTTGACTAGACGGACCTTTGTTGGCAAAGTAATGTCTCTGCTTTTGAATATGCTATCTAGGTTGGTCATAACTTGCCTTCCAAGAAGTAAGCGTCTTTTAATTTCATGGCTGCAGTCACCATCTGTAGTGATTTTGGAGCCCAGAAAAATAAAGTCTGACACTGTTTCCACTGTTTCCCCATCTATTTCCCATGAAGTGGTGGGACCGGATGCCATGATCTTCGTTTTCTGAATGTTGAGCTTTAAGCCAACTTTTCACTCTCCACTTTCACTTTTATCAAGAGGCTTTTGAGTTTCTCTTCACTTTCTGCCATAAGGGTGGTGTCATCTGCATATCTGAGGTTATTGATATTTCTCTTGGCAATCTTGATTCCAGCTTGTTTCTTCCAGTCCAGCATTTCTCATGATGTACTCTGCATATAAGTTAAATAAACAGGGTGACAATATACAGCCTTGACGTACTCCTTTTCCTCTTTGGAACTAGTCCATTGTTCCATGTCCATTTCTAACCATTGCTTCCTGACCTGCATACAAATTTCTCAAGAGGCAGGTCAGGTGGCCTGATATCCAACTCTGTAAGGATTTTCCACAGTTTGTTGTGATCCACACAGTCAAAGGCTTTCACATAGTCCAAAAAACAGAAATAGATGTTTTTCTGGAATTCTCTTGCTTTATCGATGATCCAGCAGATGTTGGCAATTTGATCTCTGGCTCCTCTGCCTTTTCTAAAACCAGCTTGAGCATCAGGAAGTTCACGGTTCACATATTGCTGAAGCCTGGCTTAGAGAATTTTGAGCACTACTTTACTAGCGTGTGAGATGAGTGCAATTGTGCGGTAGTTTGAGCATTCTTTGGCATTGCCTTTCTTTGGGATTGGAATGAAAACTGACCTTTTCCAGTCCTGTGGCCACTGCTAAGTTTTCCACATTTGCTGGCATATTGAGTGCAGCACTTTCACAGCATCATCTTTCAGGATTTGAAATAGCTCAACTGGAATTGTATCACCTCCACTAGCTTTGTTCGTAGTGATACTTTCTAAGGTCCACTTGACTTCACATTCCAGGATGTCTGGCTCTAGGTCAGTGATCACACCATCATGATTATCTGGGTCACGAGGATCTTTTTTGTACAGTTCTGTGTATTCTTGCTATTTCTTCTTAATATCTTCTGCTTCTGTTAGTTCCATACCATTTATGTCCTTTATCGAGCTCATCTTTGCATGAAATGTTCCTTTGGTATCTCTGATTTTCTTGAAGAGATCTCTAGTCTTTCCCATTCTGTTGTTTTCCTCTATTTCTTTGCATTGATCGCTGAAGAAGGCTTTCTTATCTGTTCTTGCTATTCTTTGAAACTCTGCATTCAGATGTTTATATCTTTCCTTTTCTCCTTTGCTTTTCGCTTCTCTTCTTTTCACAGCTATTTGTAAGCCCTCCCCAGACAGCCATTTTACTTTTTTGCATTTCTTTTCCATGGGAATGGTCTTGATCCCTGTCTCCTGTACAATGTCACGAACCTCATTCCATAGTTCATCTGGCACTCTATCTATCAGATCTAGGCCCTTAAATCTATTTCTCACTTCCACTGTATAATCATAAGGGATTTGATTTTGGTCATACCTGAATGGTCTAGTGGTTTTCCCTACTTTCTTCAATTTAAGTCTGAATTTGGCAGTAAGGAGTTCATGGTCTGAGCCACAGTCAGCGCCTGGTCTTTTTTTGCTGACGGTATAGAGCTTCTTCATCTTTGGCTGCAAAGAATATAATCAATATGATTTTGGTGTTGACCATCTGATGATGTCCATGTATAGAGTCTTCTCTTGTGTTGTTGGAAGAGGGTGTTTGTTGCACAATAAAGGACAGAAATGGTATGGACCAGCAGAAACAGAAGATATTAAGAAGAGGCGGTAAGAAAACACAGGTATACAAAAAAGATCTTCAGGACTCACCTACAGCCAGACATCCCAGAATGTGAAGTCAAGTGGGCCTTAGGAAGCATCACTATGCACAAAGCTAGTGGAGGTGATACAATTCCAGTTGAGCTATTTCAAATCCTTAAAAATGATGCTGTGAAAGTGCTGCAGTCAATATGCCAGCAAATTTGGAAAACTCAGCAGTGGCCACGGAACTGGAAAAGGTCAGTTTTTATTCCAATCCCAAAGAAAGGCAATAGCAAAGAATGCTCAAACTACAGGACAATTGCACTCATCTCACATGCTAGTAAAGTAATGCTCAAAATTCTCCAAGCCAGGCTTCAACAGTACGTGAACCGGGAACTTCCAGATATTCTTGCTTGATAAATAAAATGCAGAGGAACCAGAGATCAAATTGCCAACATCCACTGGATCATCGATAAAGCAAGAGAATTCCAGAGAAACATCTATTTCTGTTTTATGGACTATGTGAAAGCCTTTGACTGTGTGGATCTCAACAAACTGCGGATAATCCTTATAGAGTTGGATATCAGACCACCTGACCTGCTTCCTGAGAAATCTGTATGCAGGTCAGAAAGCACCAGTTAGGACTGGACATGGAACAAAAGACTGGTTCCAAATCAGGAAAGGATTATGTCAATGCTGTATATTGTCACCCTGCTTATTTAACTTATATGCAGAGTACATGATGAGAAATACTGGACTGGATGAAGCACAAGCTGTAATCAAGATTGCTTGGAGAAATATCAATAACCTCAGATATTAACTAAGGGTAAATAAGTCTCTTTAATATCATAGGTTGATATCAGCTCCCAAAGTTGTATTCATTTTATAATCCCTAGAATATGAAAATATCACTTTATTTGAAAAAAATGGTCTGTGCATATGTGATTTAGATAAGGACCTTGAAATGAGTATATCATCTTAGATTATTACAGTAAACTCTAAATATCATCACAAATGTCCTTACAAGAAAGAGGCAGCAGGAGATAAACACCAAACATCTGGAGGAGAAACGTTATGGAGACAAGCAGAGGGAGATGTGCTGTGGTGCCACGGTGCTGCTATCGCCACCACAAATTCAAGGAGGCAAGGAGAAGATTATCCCTTAAGTCTCCAGTGGAAGACTGGCCCTGCTGAACCTTATTTTCAGACTTTTGGACTCTAGAACTGTGAAATAATACATTTCTATCATTATAAGCCACAAATTTGTGTTTTGTTTTTTTTTTTGTTGTTGTTGTTGTTTTCTTTCACAGCAGCGAATAGGAACTAACTGTCGTCATTGTTCAGTTGCTAAGTTGTTTCCAACTCTTTGCAACCCCATGTACTACAGCATGCCAGGCTTCCCTGTTGTCCACTATCTCCCGGAGTTTGCTCAAGTTCATGTCCATTGAGTCAATGATGCTATTCAACTATTTCATACTCTGCAGCCCTCTTCTCCTCCCACCTTCAATCTTTTCCAGCATCATGGCATTTTCCAATGAGTCAGCTCTTCATATTAGGTGGTCAAAATATTGGAGCTTCAGCTTTAGCATCAGTCTTTCCAATGAATATTCAAGTTTGATTTCCTTTAGAACTGACTGGCTTGATCTCCTTGCTATCCAAGGGACTCTCAAGAGATTTCTCCAGTACCATAATTCAAAAACATCAATTCTTCAGTGCTCAGCCTTTTCTAAGGTCCAAATCTCACATCCATACATGACTACTGGAAAAACCATAGCTTTGACTAGACGGATCTCTGATGGCAAAGTGATCCCTTTCCTTTTAATATACTATCTAGGTTTTTCATAACTTCCCTTCCAAGGAGCAAGCATCTTCTACTTTAAAGGCAGAAGTCACCATCCACAGTGATGTTAAATAGATACCAAGAAATAAAATCTCTCACTGCTTCCAATTTTTCCCCTTCTATTTGCCATGAAGTGATGGGACCAGACTTCTTGATCTTAATTTATAGAATGCTGAGCCAGGTTCTTCATTTTCCTCTTTCACCCTCATCAAGGGGCTCTTTAGTTTCTCTTTGTTTTTTGTCACTAGAGTGTTATCATGTGCATATGTGAGATTGTTGATATTTCTCCTGGCAATCTTGATTCCAGCTTGTGACTCATTCAGCCTGACATTTCCAATGATGTACTCTGCATATAAATTAAATAGAGTGACAATATACAGCTTTATTTTACTCTTTCCCTATTTTGAACCAACCCATTGTTCCATATCCACTTTTAACTGTTGCTTCCTGTCCTGCATATAGGTTTCTCAGGAGACAGTTAAGATGGTTTTTATTTCCATCTCTTTAAGAATTTTCCACAGTTTGTTGTGATCCATACAGTCAAAGGCTTTTTAACAACAAATCTGGAAAACTGTAACAGCATCATCTTTTAGGATTTCAAATTGCTTAGGTAGAACTCCATTACCTCCACTAACTTTGTTGATAGGAATGCTTCCTCAGGTCTTAAGGTGGTCAAATTTGTGGTCATTTTTTACAGCAGCTAGTAGACACTAATATGATAGATAATAACAATTAAGCATTGGTTTTTTTTCCTAAGTGTAGCTTAAGCACTTTCTTTATTTTTGTTGTCTTTCAATCTATATAAGATTAAGGAATAGTTTACACAATTTATCTAAAGTGGTTATTGTTCAAAGCATTTCACATGAATAAACTCACATAATGAGTGTATGAGCTAATTAATACTATTATTCTAATTTTACAAAGGTGAAAACTGATGCAGAGGAAATTAATTATTTTTTTCTTTCAGAGCTAAATGACTAGTAAATTGCAGAATAAAGACTTGAATCCAAATTATCTGGCTCCAGATTCTATACTCTTAACTATGAGACCATGTTGGCCTTCTGAGATTTTGGATGCAAAGTTTTGGAAATAAATACTCCTATTTCTTTCACATTTTAGATAATAAAAGGGAAGAAAAAGAAGATTAAGAAAATCCCCAACTGTCATACAACTAGTGATGAATGCACTATTTGAATCCATAAGTTTGACAACACAATCTAGGCTTTCAATCATTATGTTATCCTATCTCCAAAGTACTTTATAAAATTCAGCCTATTTTTCTATGATATACTTTTCTGAAAAGCAAATTATCCAGGATATATATATGAATTATGGCCACATTAAAATAATTGCACAGGTACTCAGTAAACACTGACAGAAAATGTCTTAAAAGTTTCCTTTATAATTTGCAATATAACTCACAATCATGGATTTCACTCAATATAAGTAGATATTTTTACAACCTGAGTGCCGAAGAATTGATGATTTTGAACTGTGGTGTTGGAGAAGACTCTTGAGAGTCCCTTGGACTGCAAGGAGATCCAACCAGTCCATTCTAAAAGAGGTCAGTCCTGGGTGTTCTTTGGAAGGACTGATGCTAAAGCTGAAACTCCAATACTTTGGCCACCTCATACGAAGAGTTGACTCATTGGAAAAGACCCTGATTCTGGGAGGGATTGGGGGCAGGAGGAGAAGGGGACGATAGAGGATGAGATGGCTGGATGGCATCACCGACTTGATGGACAAGAGTTTGGGTGAACTCTGGGAGTTGGTGATGGACAGGGAGGCCTGGCGTGCTGCAATTCATGGGGTCGCAAAGAGTCGGACACGACTGAGTGACTGAACTGAACTGATACGCAAATTTTAATTTCACAGTGAATTCTGAGCCTTTCTTTAAAGAGAAATGGCAAAATATTGAAGACATGACACATTAATTCTAAATACCCTTCTCCCCAAACAAAATATATTGTATTTAGACATCTCTTTTCAGTTCCAAACAAAATTGAAGAAATTAATAGAGAATTCCCTTTCAATTAAATGTCATGTAAATTTTAGAATATATGTGCTATCATAGAATAAGGTGCTTGGAATTCATTATGAAATAATTAAAAGTTTTCTGTTACTATTTTTCACAATGACTCAGCAAGTAGCTGAGACCTACTTTCCATATTATTTTTCTCTTTATATTGTTAACATACCCCTTCATTAACATCCTACATACATGCCACACACACCTACACAAACTCACACACATGATAATTTTAGATATTTAGGGAATATACAAAAGAAAAAAAAAGTCTACTACACTTTTCCAATGATGACATAATCCTAGTAAAAGGACTGCAACCATAACATTATATAAAGTTTTACTAATATGTATATACATATACACACACATATATATGTAATATATCAATATATACAAATGCTTTTAATTTAAAGATTTACATGGTGACTTCACATACAATCTATTTTTATTAATGCTTTTAGGTCTGTAGGCAGTGGTATAAACAATCAGTCATGTTAGGACAACTGAAATAAGCTGTTTGAATAGACTACTGATACAGTTAAATCTTTATCTTTGGAGGATTTGGCATTTGTTAAATACTTAAGAAATAAAATAATTTGTGTCACATCATTATAAAACTGGAATGACATGTATTTAACTCTGTTTAATAGTGGTTTTTAATAACTTGTTGGAGTGCTAAGAGGGGAACTTGGTATCTTGTTTTACTATAGCATTTGACTTTCTACCTATTTTTAACGTGGTAGTTGTTTCTTGTTCTACAACCTATAGTGATGAAGAGCTTTCTGAAGCTAACTTTCACTTCCACATCTGCAGTGAAACTGCTGAGCATTCTTGATGCCTCAGCATACTCTTTCTTTTTGACACTCATTTTTTTTTCAAGTTAACTCTGTTTCTTTGTCCAACTTTATACATTCCTCTGTTTATTTTCTTAAAGGTTAAGTTCTTTATCCTAATGGGCTTAATTCTTTTTGTTTTTGTTTATTTGCCTTGTTGCTTTGTGTTGTTAAAGTGCAACTAGTATAATGCAATGAATACGCTCGCAAATGTGTACAGCATGTTAATCCTTAAGATCTTCTTATAATCAGTCCCAAAAAAACTCACACACCCATACACACCAATGATCTGGATATAGTTACCCATTCTGTCTCTTTCCAAAGCTCTAAACCTTCTTGGTGCTTTATATTTATGGGTATCCTTATTTTCTAAATATCTTTCAGGAACTTTCAGTTCTTTTGAATGTTCTTTTAATACACCTACTGAAATAAAGACACTCCGTTGACTGAAGGGAAGTTGCTTTAGGCCAACTGTGCCAAAGCACAGAAGTCTGCCAACATCCTTAGGGTTGCTAGATAATATAAAGGATGCCCAATTAAATTTGAATTTCAGATAAGCAATGAATGTTTTAGTATATATTCCAACTAATGCACATGACATACTCATACTAAACAACAACAACAACAAAGTATTCCTGGAAAATGTGAAATTTTAAATTAACTTGTTGTCCTGTGTTTTTATTTGCTAAATCTGGCAGTCTCAAGGTTACTAAAGAAATACTATTTTTTGCACAATCTAATTTTCAAAGTGAAACTTTGGCTGTTATTCCACTCCTGTCGGACACAAAAGTGAACTCAAAGATATACATGAACTAATCATATCAAATATATCTCAGGAAAAGAAAGACCAAAAAATTTAAAAGACAGTAAAAGACTGAAAAATGAAATGAGAACATCTGTATCTAATGAGAGAGGCAATGTTGAAAGAGATAATGAGTAAACACATGATAGAAATCTTGAACAAAGGCACACTTAGACTCAGGAAACACAATTTACTCAAGAATAACTTTAGACTTTAAACCATACAACATGCAGCATAGTTTTATACTTAAACTCTAGATTTGAAAGTTATAGCTTCAGTGAATTTAAACACTCTAAATTCAGTCATTCTTTTCCTTATGGATTCTTGAAAACCTTAAGATATATTGTGTATTCCTAGATTTTTATATCTTTCCTGAACAACTTCAACAGTTTGTGAGGGTACAGATGGTAGCTTAGCTACAAAAGGTATGGCTTTAAAATCCTGGTGCAGGTTATTGCCTCTAAACTGATCCTGTCTGTCTTTATATAAAAAGTCATTTACTGGATTTACTTTTCCAAACCGATGCATTCTAAAGATCCCATTATATTGTTAACATTAGAAGCAATTAACAAACCACTCCAAAGTTCAGCAACTTATGTTATCAATTATAAATCATGATAAAAAGCATGCATACAGTTATCATTTGTTATCTCTTCATCTTTGGATTTGTCTTCAGATTTTCAAGACCAATAATGGACTGGAATGCAAAAGTAGGAAGTCAATAAACACCTGGAGTAACAGGCAAATTTGGCCTTGGAATACGGAATGAAGCAAGGCAAAGGCTAATAGAGTTTTGCAAGAGAATGAGCTGGTCATAGCAAACACCTTCTTCCAAGAACACAAGAGAAGACTCTGCACATGGACATCACCAGAGGGTCAATACCAAAATGAGATAGATTATATTCTTTGCAGCCAAAGATGGAGAAGCTCTATGCAGTCAGCAAAAACAGACCGGGAGCTGACTGTGGCTCAGATCATGAACTCCTTATTACCAAATTCAGACTTAAGTTGAAGAAAGTGGGGAAAACCACTAGACCATTCAGGTATAACCTAAATCAAATCCCTTATGATTGTACAGCAGAAGTGAGAAATAGATTTAAGGGACTAGATCTGATAGAAAGATTGCCTGATGAACTATGGATGGAGGTTTGTGACATTGTACAGGAGACAGGGATCAAGACCATCCCCAAGAAAAAGAAATGCAAAAATTCAAAATGGCTGTCTGAGGATGCCTTACAAATAACTGTGATAATAAGAGTAGGGAAAAGCAAAGGAGAAAAAGAAAGATATACCTATTTGAATGCAGAGTTTCAAAGAAGAGCAAGGAGAGATAAGATAGCCTTCCTCAGCAATCAATGCAAAGAAATAGAAGAAAACAATAGAATGGGAAAGACTAGAGATCTCTTCAAGAATATTAGAGATACCAAGGGAACATTTCATGCAAGATGGGCACAATAAAGGACAGAAATGGTATGGACCTAACAGAAGCAGAAGATATTAAGAAGAGGTGACAAGAATACACAGAACTATACAAAAAAGATCTTTAGGACCCAGATAACCACAATAGTGTGATGACTCACCTAGAGCTAGACATCCTGGAATGCAAAGTCAAGTGGGCCTTAGGAAGCATCACTGCAAATAAAGCTAGTAGGGGTGATGGAATTCCAGTTGAGCTCTTTCAAATCCTAAAAAATAATGCTGTGAAAGTGTTGCACTCAATATGCCAGCAAATTTGGAAAACTCAGCAGTGGCCACAGGACTGGAAAAGGTCAGTTTTCATTCCATCCCAAAGAATGGCAATGCCAAAGAATGCTCAAACTACAGTACAATTGTATTCATCTTGCACACTAGCAAAGTAATGCTCAAAATTTTCCAAGTCAGGCTTCAACAGAACATGAACTGGGAACTTCCAGATGCTCAAGCTAGATACATAGAAGGCAGAGGAACCAGAGATCAAATTGCCAACATCTGCTGGATCACCAAAAAACAAGAGAGTTCCAGAAAAACATCTATTTCTGCTTTATTGACCCTGCGAAACCCTTTGACTGTGTGGATCACAACAAACTGTGGGAAATCCTTAAAGAATTAAATACCAGACGACTGGACCTACCTCCTGAAAAATTTGTATGCAGGGGGGAGGAGCTAAGATGGCAGAGGAATAGGACTGGGAGAACACTTTCTCCCCCACAAATTCATCAAAAGAACATTTAAACGCCGAGTAAATTCCGCAAAACAACTTCTGAATGCCGGCAGAGGACATCAGGCACCCAGAAAAGCAACCCATTGTCTTCAAAAGGAGGTAGGAAAAAATATAAAAGACAAAAGAAGAGACAAAGAAGGAGGGACGGAGCTCCGTCCTGGGAATGGAGTCTTAAAAAGAGAGAAGTTTCCAAACACCAGGAAACATTCTCACTGCCGAATCTGTGCCGAGCCTTGGAAGCACAGAGGGCAACATAACAGGGAGGAAAAAAAAATAAACAATTAAAGTCCACAGATTATGAGCCCTACGGTAGCTCCCCCAGCAGAGAAGCAGCGCAGATGCCTGCACAAGCCACTAGCAAGCGGGGGCTGGACAGTGAGGCGCGGCGCGGGCTGCATCGCTTAGAGTAAGGATCTGGCCTGAATACCCCAAGCACTATCTGAGCGAAATAATTTGGGCTAGCAAACCAGACTGTGGGCTATCTACCACGCAAAAAGCCAGCCCTAACCTAAGTCACCACCAGGCCCCCGAATGGAACAAAGGACTGAACAGAGATAGCCGGATGCAGACCATCCCCCTCCAGTGACAGGCAGCCAGAGCCAGAAGAGGGCAATCGCAGCCCCAGAGAGACGTTATCTATAAAACTGTAAGCAGGCTTTTTTGCTAACTAAAACTTCTTGGGGGTCTGGACGGTCAATATCCTCCTGAGAAGGTGCGCCGGTTGTACACCTAGATAACTGAGTGGCAGGGAGGCGATAAGTCACAGCAACCACGCTCGCCAAACACCTCATCACCTGAGCTGCTCAGACCTGGGAAGGGCACAAAACGCAGGCCCAATCGAGTCTGGCCTCTGAGGCCTACCCGAGTGCCTGAACCTGAGCGACTTAGACCTGGGAGGTGCAAGCAGCCCAGGGCTGGCCACGGATTCCTGGCGGAGCAACCTAGAACCTGAGTAGTGTGGGCAGGGAGGCTACACGCACCATGAGTGGGGGCAGGCCCAGTGTGGCTGAGGCACTGCGAACACACGCCAGTGTTATTTGTTTGCAGCATCCCTCCCTCCCCACAGCACGACTGAACAAGTGAGCCTAAAAAAAAAAAAACAAACAAAAAAAAAAACAGTGTCCACCACCGTCCCCTTTGTGTCAGGGCCAAAATCAGACACTGAAAAGACCAGAAAACAGAAGAAGCTATAACAGAGGGAACCGCCTTGGAAGCTACAGGCAATAGATTAAAACCCTGTGGTTAGTACGGACTACATAGGAAGGGGCCTATAGATCTTGAGAAATATAAGTCGGGCCAAGGAACTAGCCAAAAATGAACTGACCCCACAATACCCACAACAAAACCAGAGAAAGTTCTAGATATATTTTTATGATCATTCTTTCTTTTTTTTTTTTAATTAAAAAAAAATTTTCAAGTCCTCTATTACTCCTTTAATTTTCACTTTTATAACCTACTATTACTTTGCAAAAAAAAAGACCCTATTTTTTTTAAAAAAAGCAAACCATATATATATAATAATTTTTGTGACCTTGTTTTTTTTTTTTTTTTCTTTTCTTTAACATTGTATTTTTGAAATTCCAAACTCTACTCTAGATTTTTAATTTTAGCTCTTTGGTATTTGTTATCAATTTTGTACCTATATTTTTTTAATATAATTTTTGTGACTTTTTTTTCTCTCTCTTTCTTTCTCTTCTTCTTTTATTTAACATTGTATATCTTTAATTCTGAACTCTACTCTAGATTTTTAATTTTTGCTTTTATGTATTTGTCACCAATTTTGTACCTTTAAGAACCCAATCTTTAGGACCCATTTTTCACTAGGGAGCGAGATTACTGGCTTGACTGCTCTCTCCCCCTTTGGACTCTCCTTTTTCTCCACCAGGTCGCCTTAATCTCCTCCCTAACCCCTCTCTACTCTACCCAACTCTGTGAATTTCTGTGTGTTCCAGACGATGGAGAACACTTAGGGAACTGATTACCGGCTGGATCTGTCTCCCTCCTTTTCATTACCCCCTTTTATCCTCCTGGCCATCTCTGTCTCCTTCCTCCTTCTTCTCTTCTCTGTATAACTCTGCGAACATCTCTGAGCGGTTCAGTTGTGGAATGCACATAAGGAAGTGATTACTGGCTAGCCCACTCTCTCCTCTATTGATTCCACTTCATCTCATTCGGGTCACCTCTAACTCCCTCCTCCCTCTTCTCTTCTCCATGTAATGCTGTGAACCTTTCTGGGTGACCCTCACGGTGGAGAAACTTTTCATCTTTAACCTAGATGTTTTATCAATGGTGCTGTATAGAAGGAGAAGTTTTGAAACTACTGTAAAAATAAGACCGATAACTGGAAGCAGGAGGCTTAAGTCCAAACCCTGACTCCAGGGAACTCCTGACTCTAGGGAACATTAATTGACAGGAGCTCATCAAACGCCTCCATACCTACACTGAAACCAAGCACCACACAAGGGCCAACAAGTTCCAGGGCAAGACATACCAAGCAAATTCTCCAGCAACACAGGAACACAGCCCTGAGCTCCAAGATACAGGTTGCCCAAAGTCACCCTAAAACCATAGACATCTCATAACTCATTACTGGACACTTCATTGCACTCCAGAGAGAAGAAATCCAGCTCCAACAACCAGAACACCGACACAAGCTTCGCTAACCAAGAAACCTTGACAAGCCACTTGTAAAAACCCACACACAGTGAGGAAATGCCACAATAAAGAGAACTCCACAAACTGCCAGAATACAGAAAGGACACCCCAAACTCAGCAATTTAAACAAGATGAAGAGTCAGAGGAATACCCAGCAGGTAAAGGAACAGGATAAATGCCCACCAAACCAAACAAAAGAGGAAGAGATAGGGAATCTACCTGATGAAGAATTCCGAATAATGATAGTGAAATTGATCCAAAATCTTGAAATCAAAATGGAACCACAGATAAATAGCCTGGAGACAAGGATTGAGCAGATGCAAGAAAGGTTTAACAAGGACCTAGAAGAAATAAAAAAGAGTCAATATATAATGAATAATGCAATAAATGAGATTAAAAACACTCTGGAGGCAACAAATAGTAGAATAACAGAGGCAGAAGATAGGATTAGTGAATTAGAAGATAGAATGGTAGAAATAAATGAATCAGAGAGGAAAAAAGAAAAACGAATTAAAAGAAGTGAGGACAATCTCAGAGTTCTCCAGGACACTATTAAATGCTACAACATTCGAATATAGGGGTCCCAGAAGAAGAAGACAAAAAGAAAGACCATGAGAAAATACTTGAGGAGATAATAGTTGAAAACTTCCCTAAAATGGGGAAGGAAATAATCACTCAAGTCCAAGAAACCCAGAGAGTCCCAAACAGGATAAACCCAAGGCGAAACACCCCAAGACACATATTAATCAAATTAACAAAGATCAAACACAAAGAACAAATATTAAAAGCAGCAAGGGAAAAACAACAAATAACACACAAGGGAATTCCCATAAGGATAACAGCTGATCTTTCAATAGAAACTCTTCAAGCCAGGAGGCAATGGCAAGACATACTTAAAGTGATGAAAGAAAATAACCTACAGCCCAGATTATTGTACCCAGCAAGGATCTCATTCAAGTATGAAGGAGAAATCAAAAGCTTTACAGACAAGCAAAAGCTGAGAGAATTCAGCACCACCAAACCAGCTCTCCAACAAATACTAAAGGATATTCTCTAGACAGGAAACACAAAAAGGGTGTATAAATTCGAACCCAAAACAATAAAGTAAATGGCAACGGGATCATACTTATCAATAATTACCTTAAATGTAAATGGGTTGAATGCCCCAACCAAAAAACAAAGACTGGCTGAATGGATACAAAAACAAGACCCCTACATATGCTGTCTACCAGAGACCCACCTCAAAACAGGGGACACATACAGACTGAAAGTGAAGGGCTGGAAAAAGATTTTCCATGCAAATAGAGACCAAAAGAAAGCAGGAGTAGCAATACTCATATCAGATAAAATAGACTTTAAAACCAAGGCTGTGAAAAGAGACAAAGATGGTCACTACATAATGATCAAAGGATCAATCCACGAAGAAGATATAACAATTATAAATATATATGCACCCAACATGGGAGCACCACAATATGTAAGACAAATACTAACAAGTATGAAAGGAGAAATTAACAATAACACAATAATAGTGGGAGACTTTAATACCCCACTCACAGCTATGGATAGATCAACTAAACAGAAAATTAACAAGGAAACACAAACTTTAAATGATACAATAGGCCAGTTAGACCTAATTGATATCTATAGGACATTTCATCCCAAAACAATGAATTTTACCTTTTTCTCAAGTGCACATGGAACCTTCTCCAGGATAGATCACATCCTGGACCATAAACCTAGCCTTGGTAAATTCAAAAAAATTGAAATCATTCCAAGCATCTTTTCTGACCACAATGCAGTAAGATTAGATCTCAATTACAGGAGAAAAACTATTAAAAATTCCAACATATGGAGGCTGAACAACACGCTTGCTGTTGAACAACCAACAAATCACAGAAGAAATCAAAAAAGAAATCAAAATTTGCATAGAAATGAATGAACATGAAAACACAACAACCCAAAACCTGTGGGACACTGTAAAAGCAGTCCTAAGGGGAAAGTTCATAGCAATACAGGCACACCTCAAGAAACAAGAAAAAAGTCAAATAAATAACCTAACTCTACACCTAAAGCAACTAGAAAAGGAAGAAATGAAGAACCCCAGGGTTAGTAGAAGGAAAGAAATCTTAAAAATTAGGGCAGAAATAAATGCAAAAGAAACAAAAGAGACCATAGCAAAAATCAACAAAGCCAAAAGCTGGTTCTTTGAAAGGAAAATAAAATTGACAAACCATTAGCCAGACTCATCAAGAAACAAAGGGAGAAAAATCAAATCAATAAAATTAGAAATGAAAATGGAGAGATCACAACAGACAACACAGAAATACAAAGGATCATAAGAGACTACTATCAGCAATTATATGCCAATAAAATGGACAACGTGGAAGAAATGGACAAATTCTTAGAAAAGTACAGCTTTCCAAAACTGGACCAGGAAGAAATAGAAAATTTTAACAGACTCATCACAAGCATGGAAATTGAAACTGTAATAAAAAATCTTCCAGCAAACAAAAGCCCAGGTCCAGAAAGATTCACAGCTGAATTCTACCAAAAATTTAGAGAACTAACACCTATCCTACTCAAACTCTTCCAGAAAATTGCAGAGGAAGGTAAACTTCCAAATTCATTCTATGAGGCCACCATCACCCTAATACCAAAACCTGACAAAGATGCCACAAGAAAAGAAAACTACAGGCGAATATCACTGATGAACATAGATGCAAAAATCCTTAACAAAATTCTAGCAATCAGAATCCAACAACACATTAAAAAGATCATACACTATGACCAAGTGGGCTTTATCCCAGGGATGCAAGGATTCTTCAAAATCCGCAAATCAATCAATGTAATACACCACATTAACAAATTGAAAAATAAAAACCATATGACTATCTCAATAGATGCAGAGAAAGCCTTTGACAAAATTCAACATCCATTTATGATAAAAACTCTCCAGAAAGCAGGAATAGAAGGAACATACCTCAACATAATAAAAGCTATATATGACAAACCCACAGCAAACATTATCCTCAATGGTGAAAAATTGAAAGCATTTCCTCTAAAGTCAGGAACAAGACAAGGGTGCCCACTTTCACCATTACTATTCAACATAGTTTTGGAAGTTTTGGCCACAGCAATCAGAGCAGAAAAAGAAATAAAAGGAATCCAAATTGGAAAAGAAGAAGTACAACTCTCACTGTTTGCAGATGACATGATCCTCTAAATAGAAAACCCTAAAGACTCCACTAGAAAATTACTAGAACTAATTAATGATTATAGTAAAGTTGCAGGATATAAAATCAACACCCAGAAATCCCTTGCATTCCTATACACTAATAATGAGAAAACAGAAAGAGAAATTAAGGAAACAATTCCATTCAGCATTGCAACGGAAAGAATAAAATACTTAGGAATATATCTACCTAAATAAACTAAAGACCTATATATAGAAAACTACAAAACACTAGTGAAAGAACTCAAAGAGGACACTAATAGATGGAGAAATATACCATGTTCATGGATTGGAAGAATCAATATAGTGAAAATGAGTATACTACCCAAAGCAATTTATAGATTCAATGCAATCCCTATCAAGCTACCAAAGGTATTCTTCACAGAGCTAGAACAAATAATTTCACAATTTGTATGGAAATACAAAAAACCTTGAATAGCCAAAGCGATCTTGAGAAAGAATGGAATGGGAGGAATCAACCTGCCTGACTTCAGGCTCTACTACAAAGCCACAATCATCAAGACAGTATGGTACTAGCACAAAGACAGAAATATAGATCAATGGAACAAAATAGAAAGCCCAGAGATAAATCCACGCACATATGGACATCTTATCTTTGACAAAGGAGGCAAGAATATACAATGGATTAAAGACAATCTCTTTAACAAGGGGTGCTGGGAAATCTGGTCAACCACTTGTAAAAGAATGAAACTAGAACACTTTCTAACACCATACACAAAAATAAACTCAAAATGGATTAAAGATCTAAACGTAAGACCAGAAACTATAAAACTCCTAAAGGAGAACATAGGCAAAACACTCTCCAACATACATCACAGCAGGATCCTCTATGACCCACCTCCCAGAATATTGAAAATAAAAGCAAAAATAAACAAATGGGACCTAATTAAACTTAAAGGCTTCTGCACAACAAAAGAAACCAGAGGGATGGTATGGGGAGGGAGGAGGGAGGAGGGTTCAGGATGGGGAACACATGTATACCTGTGGCGGATTCATTTCAATATATGGCAAAACCAATACAATATTGTAAAGTTAAAAAATAAAATAAAATAAAAATAAATAAAAAATAAAAAGAATGAAAAAAAAATCTGTATGCAGATTATGAAGCATCAGTTAGAACTGGACATGGAACAACAGACTGGTTCCAAATTGGGAAAGGAGTGTATGTCAAGGCTGTATACTGTCACCCTGCTTATTTAACTTCTTTGCAGAGTACATTATGAGAAATGCTGGACTGGATAAAGCACAAGCTGGAATCAAGATTGCCAGGAGAAATTTCAATAAACTCAGATATGCAGATGACACCACCTTATGGTTGAAAGTGAAGAACCAAAGAACCTCTTGATGAAAGTGAAAGAGGAGAGTGAAAAAGTTGGCTTAATGCTCAACAGTCAGAAAACTAAGATCATGTTATCTGGTCCCATCATTCATGGCAAATAGATGGGGAAACAGTGGAAACAGTGGCAGACTTTATTTTTGGGGGCTCCAAAATCACTGCAGATGGTGACTGGAGCCATGAAATTAAAAGCTGCTTGCTCCTTGGAAGAAAAGTTATGACCAACCTGTACAGCATATTAAAAAGCAGAGACATTACTTTGCCAACAAAGTTCCGTCTAGTCAAGGCTATGGTTTTGCCAGTAGTCATGCATGGATGTGAAAGTTGGGCTATAAAGAAAGCTGAGCGCAGAATTATTGATGGTTTTCAACTGTGGTGTTGGAGAAGACTCTTGAGAGTCCCTTGGACTGCAAGGAGATCCAGCCCATCCTAAAGGAGATCAGTCCATGGTGTTCATTGGAAGGACTGATGTTGAACCTGAAACTCCATTACATTGGCCACCTGATGCAAAGAGCTGACTCATTTGAAAAGACCCTGATGCTGGGAAAGATTGAGGGCAGGAGGAGGAGGGGATGACAGAGGATAAGATGCCTGGATGGCATCACCGAGTCAATGGACATGAATTTGGGTAAACTCTTGGGGTTTGTGATAGGCAGAGAGGCCTGGCATACTGTGCTTAATGGGGTTACAAATACTCAGACACGACTGAGTGACTGAACTGAACTGAGTAATGTACTCTCAGATATTCTACAATAAATAGTGGGAAATTAATTTATGTTTATGACTGTTTACTATTAGAAGCATTATAAAGTCTAGTCAATGTTACAAATTCCTGAGGAATAGGAATTATTTATCACTTTTAATTTTTACAGATTTTTTTAGTCGGTGATTATAGCTTGAATGATGTTTACAAATGCTCACATTGCAAAACCCATAGCACTTCCATTATTGTTTCTCAGGCATATCATTCTAATAGTAAATGTTATCTACATTATGGATCTGGGTTTGCAGCCATTAGAAATCTGACATAACATTCCTTTAAAGTCAGAAATAAATCTTGAAATTACTGATATTCACATTTTGGGGTACTAAAACTTTTTTTTTTTAATAATCAAGGATGAAAGAAAGAAAGTATAAAGGAAGAAGACATCTTGGAATACCAAGATCAAATACCTCATCATATGTTTGTACAATTTACCCTTGTGGCAGAGTGCATTTGTGCATGCTAAGTTGCTTCAGTTGTGTCCAACTTTATGTGATCCTATGGACTGTAGCCCGTCAGGCTTCTCTGACCATGGGATTTTCCAGGCAAGAATACTGGAGTGGGATGCCAAGGCCTCCTCCAGGAGATGTTCTCAATCCATGATTGAGCCCATGTCTCCTGCATTGGCAGATGGGTTCTTTACCATTGCTGCTAAGTCACTTCAGTCATGTCCGACTCTGTGCAACCCCATAGACGGCAGCCCACCAGGCTCCCCCATCCCTGGGATTCTCCAGACAAGAACACTGGAGTGGGTTGCTATTTCCTTCTCCAATGCATGAAAGTGAAAAGTGAAAGTGAAATTGCTCAGTTGTGTCCAACTCTTAGCAACTCCATGGACTGCAGCCTACCAGGCTCCTCCATCCATGGGATTCTCCAGGCAAGAGTACTGGAGTTGGGTGCCATTGCCTTCTTCACCAGCAGCACCACTGGAAGGCCCAGAGTACTGACTTCTTTTAACTTCATAAAATTGAACATGAGTACATAAAACAGTACATTTGTATCTTATTAAAATCAAAAAGCTATTTTTTTGTTTCTAACTTTTGTTGTCCACCAACATTAATGTTTTCATATCTAAATGGGCTTTGCAAAATTATTCTAAAATTCATATCTATGTAAATAATACATATTTATTTGATGTGTTTGAGTTTCTTTAACATTCATTTTCCCTTTTAATGAAAAGTCACAGGATTAATATATTTTATAGGATGTTCTGACATTATAAGGTTTATGGAGAAAGTTTTAGATTGATTTTGAGGATCTACTTAATCTTTGAGTGTATATTATAAAAGACACAATTCCTTAAGTCTTATTATTAAGTGAAGAATTGGGATACTTAAATTTCACTGTCTATTTATAGATATGCTGGAATATAAAAAAAGCATAACTTAAATGTGAATCAGTGTTAGAATTACAATACTTTACATTGCCTGGAGTGTGGCACTAAAGAATTTCAGCTAGGAAATAACCATTGTCTCAAAAATCATAATTGTTCATGGGACAAGTGCTTCCTAGCTCCAAAACTGCACATGCTTCTTTAAATGGTAGCTCTTGGTTTAGTTCAGTTTAATTTCTTTTGTTCCTCTTGCTTTTTTGGCATTAGATAATCTTGGCTCTTTTTTGCTCCAGCACTAAAAGCTCTTCTTAGCCCTATCAGAGCTTTCCCCATCATATCCCATGCTATTAACTTTAATGATATAATTAATAGTTAGAGTGCCATTTCCACTTTGATTTCTATAATGTGTTCCAAATACTCCACTGTGGCTTGATTTTTTTAATGCTTTTTAAATTAAAAATGTAATCCAGAGAACTGGTATGAATGAATTATATTTGGGTAAATACCAGTCATCAGTCATCCAACTGTTGTCTTAGTAATAATCACTGTAGCAAAATAGTAATAATAATCATTAGATGTAATATAAATTATCTTGTTTTTCTTCATGAAAACTCTGTGAGATATTATTACTAACTCTGTTTTGAAAATATGACAACCACTTGTAAAAGAATGAAACTAGAACACTTTCTAACATGATACACAAAAATAAACTCAAAATGGATTAAAGATCTAAACATAAGACCAGAAACTATAAAACTCCTAAATGAGAACATAGGCAAAACACTCTCCAACAAACATCACAGCAGGATCCTCTATGACCCACCTCCCAGAATATTGGAAATAAAAGCAAATATATACAAATGGGACCTAATTAACTTAAAAGCTTCTGCACCACAAAGGAACTACAAGCAAAGTGAAATGACAGCCTTCAGAATGGGAGAAAATAATAGCAAATGAAGCAACTGACAAACAACTAATCTCAAAAATATACAAGCAAATCCTGCATCTCAATTCCAGAAAAATAAATGACCCAACAAAAAATGGGTCAAAGAACTAAGTAGACATTTCTCCAAAGACATACAGATGGCTAACAAACACATGAAAAGATGCTCAACATCACTCATTATCAGAGAAATGCAAATCAAAACCACAATGAGGTATCATTTCATGCCAGTCAGAATGGCTGCGATCCAAAAGTCTACAAGCAATAAATGCTGGAGAGGGTGTGGAGAAAAGGGAACCCTCTTACACTGTTGGTGGGAATGCAAACTAGTACAGCCACTATGGAGAACAGTGTGAAGATTCCTTAAAACACTGGAAATAGAACTCCATATTCTGTAATAACCAAAAAAGGAGAAAAATTGAAAAAGTATACTGGTATTGGTATAACCAAATCACTTTACTGTACATCTGTAAGTAACATATCATTGTTAATCAACTTTTCTCCAATATAAAATAAAAATTAAAAAAAAAAAAAAGAACTGCTTTATGACCCAGCAATCCCACTATTGGGCATACACATGGAGGAAACCAAAATTGAAAGAGACACATGTACCCCGATGTTCATCACAGCACTGCTTATAATAGCCAGGACATGGAAGCAACCTAGATGTCCATCAGCAGATGAATGGATCAGAAAGAAGTGGTACATATACACAATGGAGTATTACATAGCCATTAAAAAGAATACATTTGAATCAGTTCTAATGAGGTGGATGAAACTGGAGCCTATTATACAAAGTGAAGTAAGCCAGAAAGAAAAACACCAATACAGTATACTAACGCATATATATGCAATTTAGAAAGATGGTAATGATAACCCTGTATGTGAGACAGCAAAAGAGACACAGATGTATAGAACAGTCTTTTGGACTCTGTGGGAGAGGGAGAGGGTGGGATGATTTGGGAGAATGTCATTGAAACATGTATAATATCATATATGAAACAAATTGCCAGTCCAGGTTTGATGCATGATACTGGATGCTTGGGGCTGGTGCACTGAGACGACCCAGAAGGATGGTACGGGGAGGGAGGAGGGAGGGGGGTTCAGGATGGGGAACACGTGTATACCTGTGGCAGATTCATGTTGATGTATGGCAAAACCAATACAATATAGTAAAGTAATTAACCTGCAAAATAAATAAATAAATAAAAGAAAATATGACAAGCAAGACATGGAAAATTTGTGACTTTTTCATAGATCAAGCATCTAGAAATTGGCAGAGTTTAGAACTGAATCCAATCCTTCTGGTTCAGATAGTTTTATTTATACAAAACCATAGCTGCTAGCCAAGGAAATACTTCAAAGAAAGCAGATTTTAAACTGAATGTATCAATTTTATTCATATAGACCTCCAAACATCTGTACTCACCACCTTATGAGTCTTCCTCTCCCAGAAGCCTGCATCATTTACTCATCATGTTTCTCCCTCAAAAACCACAACTTCTATGGAAACTTTCATTCCATTTCCATATTAACTCAATTAATTATTTCTTCAGACATACAATCAAGCTGTTTAATTAAACTTCCATTGATAGCAGAGAATGGTAGATATACTGGTGTCTTATTTTAGGAAATTATCTGTAAGGAGAGGCAAATGTAGCAACTTGTAACATTAATTTGGAACGGTAGTATTAAAATGAAATCTCTTGCTTAGAGAATTTTTCTTTATAAATTTTCTGTTAATAGTGAGCCATTAGTTATTTTTATAGAATGTAGTTTTTCAGATTTTTTCTGATGCAACAGTTTAATTAAAATTTAATCTGAGACTTTAAAAAGTGGTGACTATACATTACCTACAGTTTTACCATTACCTCAAGTAGTTGCAATTTTTTATGTGTGGTGATAAGTTTTAAAATTATCCTCTTGCAAATTTCAAATATATAGTATAGTATTATTAATTATGACTACAATGCTGTGCATTATATTCTCAGAACTTATTTATCTTAAAACTGGGCTTTTGCATCAATACCTTCTGACTATATGAATTTTATCTACTTCTCGTCCTTTGTCAACCAACAGCTGTCCTCTGTCTCTGAAGGATTGTTTCCTTTAGATTCCACATGTAAGTGGATAAGACAGTATTGTCCTTCTCTGACTTAGTTCACTGAACTAATGCCCTGAAGATTCATCCATGTTGTCATAAACAGCAGAATTTCCTTCTTTTATATGGCTGAATTCCATTGTATATACAACTACATGTTCTTTATCCATTCATATGTTATTGGAGGCTGTTTCCATGTTTTGGTGATCATAAATAATGTTGCATTGAATGCTGAGGTGCAAATAGCTCTTTGTCACTGTGATTTCATTTCTTTTGGGTATATACCCTGAGGTGGAATTACAGGAACATATGGTAGTTCTCCAAGCCAGGCTTCAACAGTATGTGAACTGTGAACTTCCAGACGTTCAAGTGGATTTAGAAAAGGCAGAGGAACCAGAGATCAAATTGCCAACATCTGCTGGATCATCAAAAAAGCAAGAGAATTCCAGAAAAACATCTACTTCTGCTTTATTGAATACTCCAAAGCCTTTAACTGTGTGGATCACAACAAATTGTGGAAAATTCTTCAAGAGATAGGAATACCAGACCACCCAACCTGCCTCCTGAGAAATCTGTATGCAGGTCAAAAAACAACAGTCAGAACTGGACATGGAACAACAGACTGATTCCAAACAGGAAAAGGAGTACGTCAAGGCTGTATATTGTCACCCTGCTTATTTAAACCCTACATGCAAAGAACATACATAATGAGAAATGCTGGACTGGATAAAGCACAAGCTGGAATCAAGATTGCTGGGAGAAATATCAATAATCTCATATGCAGATGACATCACACTTATGGCAGAAAGTGAAGAAGAACTAAAGAGCCTCTTGATGAAAGTGAAAGAGGAGAGTGAAAAAGTTGGCTTAAAGCTCAACATTCAGAAAACGAAGATCATGGCATCTGGTCCCATCACTTCATGCAAATAGATAGGGAGACAATGGAAACAGTGGCAGACTCTACTTTTTTGGGGTACAAAATCACTGCAGATGGTGACTGCAGCCATGAAATTAAAAGACACTTGCTCCTTGGAAGAAAAGTTCTGACCAACCTAGACAGCATATTAAAAAGCAAAGACATTACTTTGCCAACAAAGGTGAGTTTAGTCAAAGCTTTGGTTTTTCCAGTAGTCATGTATGGATGTGAGAGTTGGACTATAAAGAAAGCTGAGTGCCCGAAGAATTGATGCCTTTGATCTGTGGCATTGGAGAAGACTCTTGAGCATCCCTTGCACTGCAAGGAGATCCAACCAGTTCATCCTAAAGGAAACCAGTCCTGAATATTCATTGGAAGGACTGATACTGAAGCTGAAACTCCAATACTTTGGCCACCTGATGCAAAGAACTGACTCATTGAAAAAGACCCTGATGCTGTGAATGATTGAAGGCGGGAGGAAAAGAGGATGATAGAGGATGAGATGATTGATGGCATCACCAACTCAATGGACATGAGTTTGAGTAAGCTCTGGGAGTTGGTGATGGACAGGGAAGCCTGGCACAGTGCAGTCCGTGGGGTCGCAAAGAGACACGACTGAGTGACTGAACTCAACTAGTCTCATTTTTAATTTTTTGATGAAATTCCATATTGTTTTCCATGCGTGCATGCTAAGTTGCTTCAGTCATGTCAAGGGTCTTTGTGACCCTATGGACTCTAGCTTCCTAGGCTCCTCTTTCCATGGGATTTTGCAGGCAAGAATATCGAGCGGGTTGACATTTCCTTCTGAACGGATCTTCCTGACCCAGGGATTGAACCTGCATGTCTTATGTCTCCTCCATTGGCAGGAGGGTTCTTTACCACTAGCGCCACCTTATTCTCCATAGTGACAACCAGCTTCCATTCCCACAAACAGTAGGGTTCCCTTTTTTCTCTCACATCCTCACTAGTGCTTGTTATCTCTTTTTATAATACATATTCTAAAAAGCGGGAGGTGTTAGCTCATTGCAGTTTTGAATTACATTTCTCTAATGATTGATGAAATTGAACACCTTTTGACTATCTTCTTTGGAAAATTGCTATTCAGATCTTTTGCCTATTTTTAATTGAATTTTTGTGGTTATTATTGACTTGTATGAGTGCCTTATATATTTTGAATATTAACCCCTTATCACATACGTGGTTTGCAATTATTTTCTTCCATTCTATAGGTTCCCTTTTCATTTTGTTGATTGTTTTATTGGCTGTAAAAAGCGTTTTAGTTTGATGTAGTCCTACTTGTTTTTTCTGTGTTTGTTGCTTGTATTTTGGTTGCCATGACCATAAACTTAATAAGGCCAATGTTAATATGCTTTTTGCCTATGGTTTTCTCTAGGAATTTTATGGTTTCTTTAATCAAGTCTGAGTTAATTTTTTTTTGTCAGTGGCATCAAGTAGAATTACAGTTTCATTCTTATGCATGTGAGTATTCAGTTTTTCCAGCAACATTTATTTCCAGCAATCTGTTATTGAAAGATCAGGTAGCTCAGCTGGTAAAGAATCCACCTGTGATGCAGAAGACCCTGTTCAACTCCTGGGTTGGGAAGATCCACTGGAGAAAGTTTAGACTACCTACTCCACTATTCTTGGGCTTCCCTGGTGATTCAGCTGGTAAAAAATCTTCCTGCAGTGGAAGACCTGGGTTTGATCCCTGGGTTGGGAATATCCCCTGGAGAAGGGAATATCCCCTGGAGAAGAGAACAGCTACCCACTCAAGTATTTCAGCCTAGAGAATTCCATGGACAGAAGAGCCTGGCAGACTACAGTCGATGGCATCATAAAGAGTCAGACATAACTAAGCAACTTTCATTTTCATACTTAGAGGTCAAAGTTTGAAAGCTTTTCCCTTGAGATCAGGAAAATGACAAGGATGTATACTCTTACCATTCTTATTCAACAAAATACTGGATAGCCTAGTGAAAACGACCAGGCAAAAAGATAGATAAATGTTACACAAAACAGAAAGGGAGAAGTAAAATTTATATTTGCAGGTGACATGCTCTTATATATAGAAAAGCCTAACACTCAACCTAAAATCTTCTAGAGCTAATAAATGAATACAAATAAAGATGCAGGATTCAAAATCAGTATACTAGAAGCAGTTTCTCTGCTACAAACAAACAACAAACTTTTCAGATAGAGGAATAAAGAAAATGATCCCCTGTTTTATAGTATCAAAAACACTAAAATGCTGTAATACTTAGAAATAAATTTAGCCAACAAGATGAAAGATCTGTACACTGGAAATTATAAAATATTGATAAAAGTTTTTTACCTGTTGGAACAGAACAGCATCTTCTGTTACTTTCATGCAGACCAGAAGATGAATTCTAATTATATTTAGAGTTAGCATTAACTATAGATCTTACTTCTTTAATAATAATAATCTTTTAAACGTCATGAATTTGATACACATTTATTAAGAATATAATAAATGCTTTATTTAGAAGAATTACATTAGAATGCTAGCCAACATACAAGTAAATTAACATTGTTTGTTTATTCTATTTTTTATGTGTTTAATTTTAGCCAATTATTTTTCACTTAATTATTGATCTAATAATTGGTGGTATTATTTTTTAAAGTCATTTCTTCAAATAGCATTTATTAACAACATAATGGTGAGCAAAATTATTGAAGAATATTGGTAACTACATTGAATTATCATGATTAGTTTTTTTAATAGCACTATTTTTATTATTTTGCCTTTACTTTATTCAAAGCACAAACTAACTTGTACCAACAAGTATATATTTCAATTTAAATTGCAATGACATATATACAATTGTTTCCTACATATATTATCACCTATTGTTTAAAAAAATAAATACATACACATACACACACAGACACAAGGCCTTATCATTATCAAATGTTTAATGAAACAGCCAGATCCAAAGTTATTTATCCAGATCCAGGGAATTTGAATCTGGAACTCTGGGACAACCTAGAGGGGTGGGATGGGGTGGGAGGTGGGAGTGTATAATCCTGGTTGATTCATTCTGATGTACATCAGAAACCAACACAATATTGTAGAGCAATTATCCTCCAATTGAAAAACAAAATTAAACAAAGAAAAAAATTATTAATCTTATTATGTACTTTAAAAAGTAATGTTTAAAAGTATAATCATTGTTGTCAATTTCTGTATACAGCATTTTATATCACCAAAAACTGTTTATATAATGAAGAATAAAAGGTTTTCTGAGTTTTGAGTCAATGACTCAAAATGAAGAAATGTTTTCTGTATTAGTAAAGTACACTTGACCTTAGCCAAAAAGTTCAGAAGTGATATATTAGTAAAGTAAAGTTAACTTTGACAGTAAGATTAACCTTTGCTATTGTTCCGTCGCTCAGTCATGTCCGACTCTTTGCAACTGCACTGCAGCACACACTAGGCTTCCCTGTCCTTCACCAATGCCTGGAGCTTGCTCAAACTCATGTCCATTGAGTCAGTGGTGCCATGCAATTATCTTGACCTCAGTTGTCCCCTTTTCCTCCTGTCTTTAATCATTCCCAGCAACAGGGTTTTTCTAAAGACTTGGCTCTTTGCTTCAGGTGGCCAAAGTATTGGAATTTCAGTTTCAGCATCAGTCCTTCCAAGGAATATTCAGGTTTGATTGACTGGTTTGATCTCCTTGCTGTCCAAAGGACTCTCAAAAGTCTTCTTCAACATGAGTTCAAAAGCATCAATTCTTCGGCACTCAGCCTTCTTTATGATCCAACTCTCAGAGCCATACATGACAACTGGAAAAATAATAGCTTTGACTAGATGAACATCTAGTAACGTCTTTGCTTTTTAATATGATGTCTAGGTTGCTCATAGCTTTTCTTCCAAGGAGCAAGTGTCTTTTAATTTCATGGCTGCAGTCACTATCTTCACTGATTTGGGAGCTGAAGAAAGTACAGTCTGTCACTGTTTCCACTGTTTCCCCATCTATTTCCCATGAAGTGATAGGACCAGATGCCATGATCTTAGTTTTCTGAATGTTGAGTTTTAAGCTAGCATTTTCACTCTCCTCTTTCACTTTCATCAAGTGACTCTTTAGTTCCTCCCTGCTTTCTGCCATAAGGGTGGTGTCATCTGCAAATCTGAGGTTATTGCTATTTCTCCCGGCAATCTTTGATTCTACTTGTGCTTCATCCAGCCCAGCATTTCTCATGATGTACTCTGCTTAGAAGTTATATAAGGAGGGTGACAATATACAGCCTTGATATACTCCTTTCCCAATTTGGAACCAGTTTGTGTTGCATGTCCTGTTCTAGCTGTTGCTTCTTAATATGCATACAAGTTTCTCATGAGGTAGGTAAGGTGGTCTGATATTCCCATCTTTTTAGGAATTTTTGAGTTTGTTGTGATCCACACAGTCAAAGTCTTTACTGTATTCAAGAGCGGAAATAAATATTTTTCTGGAATTCTCTTGCTTTTTCTATGATTCAACAGATTAATTTTAGCAGATTAAGTAAAGAACTAATCTCAAAAATATACAAGCAACTCCTGCAGCTCAATTCCAGAAAAATAAACGACTCAATCAAAACATGGGCCAAAGAACTAAATAGACATTTCTCAAAAGAAGACATACAGATGGCTAAAACACATGAAAAGATGTTCAACATCACTCATTTATCAGAGAAATGCAAATCAAAACCACAATGAGGTATCATTTCACGTCAGAATGGCTGCTATCCAAAAGTCTACAGGCAATAAATGCTGGCGAGGGTGTGGAGAAAAGGGAACCCTCTTACACTGTTGGTGGGAATGCAAACTAGTACAGCCACTATGGAGAACAGTGTGGAGATTCCTTAAAAAACTGGCAATAGAACTGCCTTATGACCCAGCAATCCCACTATTGGGCATACACACGGAGGAAACCAGAATTGAAAGAGACACATGTACCCCGATGTTCATCACAGCACTGCTTATAATAGCCAGGACATGGAAGCAACCTAGATGTCCATCAGCAGATGAATGGATAAGAAAGCTGTGGTACATATACACAATTGAATATTACTCAGCCATTAAAAAGAATACATTTGAATCAGTTCTAATGAGGTGGATGAAACTGGAGCCTATTATACAAAGTGAAGTAAGCCAGAAAGAAAAACACCAATACAGTATACTAACACATATATATGCAATTTAGAAAGATGGTAATGATAACCCTGTATGCAAGACAGCAAAAGAGACACAGATATAAAGAACAGTCTTTTGGACTCTGTGGGAGAGGGAGAGGGTGGGATGATTTGGGAGAATGTCATTGAAACATGTATAATATCATATATGAAACGAATCGCCAGTCCTGGTTCAATGCATGATATAGGATGCTTGGGGCTGATGCACTGGGATGACCCAGAGGGATGGTATGGGAGGGAGGTGGGAGGGGGGTTTAGGATGGGGCAATGTGTATACCTGTGGCGGATTCATGTTGATGTATGGCAAAACCAATACAATATTGTAAAGTAATTAGCCTCCAATTAAAATAAATTAATTTATATTAAAAAAAGGTTAGGAGCTTGTGTATGACTCTGATTTATTTCATATTTTATAATTTTATAATCCCAATGTAATCATAAGATGTTTCAATACTGCAAAGCTCTCCAAAAATCTTTCTTTAAATAGTCATAACTTTTAATTCAGACTAAGCAGATCATAGTCTTTTGTGTCTAACTTCTAAATGTGCCTAACTTTTATATTTCCCCATCTTAAAACGTTTATTATTTATTTTCCTATATAAACTTCTTTTAAGTTATATATGTTAATAAGTAATAAGCTATGTATGTTAGACCTTGTAATGTATTTTGTATACCAAAATCTCTATGAGGTTCATCTTATAAGGCTATAGCTCTACTAGAAAATAAAAAGAAACTTCTTGTAAAGATAATAGTAAAGTGGATTATATAAGTCATCTATTTTATTGAGTACTCAAGTCACTGAATTCTACACTGAAAACACCTTACATGTGACAAACAGTTTCAAAGGGAAACAGTGCAATATAAGGTATTTTGTGCTGCTTTATTTAAGCTTCATTGGGTAGATACATTCATATCAATAAAGTGACCGTATATAAGAAAGATATGGTTGAGGAATATTTTTAGTGAAATTGACTTTTAAAGAATAAATTTATTTAAAAATGAAATAAAATTAATTCAAAAGTCACAGTGTTCACTACCTTGTTAAAATTTATGTTGATACAACAAACATCATAATTAAATTTTTGTACAAGCACAGTTTTGATAATCTGTACATATTATTTTAATTTTTTTATGACTTTTAGCTTTAGGGAGATACTTAAGTATTTATATAAATGCATACATGTGAATATGTATGTGTGTATTTATATGTATAATATTTCACAGGTATCTAATACATTCCTCACTTTTCCCTTTTTTGATTTTTGCCTTTTTCAAAATAAAGATTCTTTACTTAATACTAATAAAGATAAGACATGGGGTTCCATTTACTTTGTCAAAGAGTTTTGTAAAACTATTTTTATAAAATAACAAAATGTTACTTGCAAATATTTTCTGTTTTACTTATATTTAGAAAACTTTTGATTAAACTATCCTCATTAAAAAATCATTCAGTTTCTGGTATAGTTAGAGAAGCATCTTTAGAATTTCCATATATTAAGATGAGTTTAAAGTAAATCAAAATAAATCACATATAATTTTGAATTATTGATTGCATTATAATATACTCACAATAGGGAGTTTAGAAAAGCATTTTTCAATGCTATAAAATCATCAAATATCTAATATATATGGAAAAATTATTAATAGCATAAAATTTCCAGAACATATTATAAAATGAAACCTTTGTTCTCAAAAGCTAGCAAAGTCATATTAAGCATACTTGCTTGACAAGGAATGACTTCTTGCTGTTAATAGAGAAAAGGCTTTATTAATCTGGATGTTAGGCATGTATATATCTCATTCTCCTCATGCTTGGTAAGTAAATAATGTACTTCTTTACTTTGCAAGGTTTAAATATTATCTACTAAGCACATGTAAATATAGTTTATAATTTTTTTTTTTTTGGCTCAAGAGGGACTTTGGGCAGAAAAACCCACTTAAAAAAAAATAAAAGTTTGACCAATATGCTGTTTTAAAATCCACCTTGATGAAAATGACACTTTTTTTTGTGCCCAGTGAATCTATGGTTAGAAAAATAAATAGATAAACAAGAGGAAGTAGGAGAAAATAAAATGCTTAGAGGTGACAGATTATCTGGCCACAGCTCACATTTGTAAGATGACAAGGTGCTTCAAGTACTTTGGTTGATTATCTATCATTCTGAGGAAAGTGACATAATATTTAGAAGAATTAACATATAACTGTTTTTAACAGACCTGAGATTAATAAAGAATTCTCAAAAGATTCACATACGCACACACATATAGACATATACACACACTGTGCCAGAAGAGAATCTTCATCATTCATTAATCTCTTTAGAACAAATTTCATCCTCTATTCCTTATTCCTGCCCCCAGGAATAAAGAAGAAGTGGAATTATAATTCTGATCAATTATCTCTTGCAGATAATATGTAAAATATAAAATGAATCTCCTGTAGACAAAACCTTACAAGAATTTTATTTTGAATTTTGAGCCCAAAGAGATATTTCACAATCTAAGATAATTATATTATGGAATATAGGAAAAATTTTAACTACTTTAAAGACTTGTCTGATACTGAATATTTATGCAACAAGTAAAAGGAGGACCATCACACACTACAACACTTATAAGACTCACACAATTAAAAGGAAAACATGAAAAGAAAAGAAACAGATTGTGCTGCATTTTTAGCATGAAATATCAAGTAGATGAGTCTTATATGTCAGAGAAAAGCATAAAGCAAAAGCCTGAGGAAATCAGTTAATACACATAAAACAGATGAGAGAATGATATTTAAAACATTTAAAACATAAAAAGGAGGCTACATCTGACAATGAGATCAATTACATTTTCCTTGATCATTTTTCTTCAACAGATATTTTATTTGTGTTTTTCTGAGGTTTATTGCCATATAATTGAGAAAACTGTGACTATTAAAGGTATACAATGTCTTGATATACATATAGATGGTGAAATGATTACTGCTATCAAGTTAATTATACAACCATTACTTCACAAAGTTACTGCTTTTATGTGTGAGGTGAAAAGGCTTAAGATCTACTCTCTTAGCAAAATTTAAGGTCATAATACAGTGTTATTAAGTGTAGTCACCATGCTGTACATTATATCCCACAACTTATCATTTTATAAATGAAATTTTGTATCCTTTGACCATCACCTGCCTACTTCCCCCACTCCCCTGCCCCTGACAACTACCATTTTACTTTCTGTATCTGAGTTCAATTATTAATATTAATAATAATAATGATTATCCCACCATGGATAAGTAAAAATGAGACTAGATTTAATAAATCACTGAGGTGTGACCAAAAGTCATCCTCATAAAATATATATTGACAACTGAACTAGGTGGAGATGACCTTGGTGAAATCTTTAATTCTCTTAATTACAGGGCAAAGAGTTGCAGTTAAAAGTATTTATACAAACTAGGTTGTAGAAAACTATTAAGACTCAACATGTGGTTTATACAAAATTAAAGGCCAATAAAAAACAGATACTTGGCATTTGGCAGAAAGTATATCTGGAATAATCAACTGCATTTGCTTGCATGGAAGACAATTCAAACAAACAGCATCCAAAGTACAAAATGTATGAACATGTTAGATGTTCAGTCATGTCCAACTCTTTGTGACCCACTGGACTATATAGCCCATCAGGTCCTCTGTCCGTGGAATTCTTTAAGCAAGAATACTGGTGCATTGGCATTCCCTCTTCCAGGGGATCTTCCTGACCCAGGGATCTAACCCAGGTCTCCTGCATTGCAGGAACATTCTTCTTAAATATCTGAACCACCAAGGAATCATAGTAAAAGTTTTGTGTACATAAATTGAAGTAAAAAATGAAACAAATCATCATAAAACTTGAAGCCCAAGTAACTCTCACCTTTTCATTTGTTTCTGGGGAAAATGTTGGGCTAAAATAATTTTATAAATCCTAAGCAGGTGTCTAATTATTATGTGATACTTCACCAATGTCACATACTTGTCATCAGAGTCTAGCAATTGTATTCTCACAGACTATTTCATATTTGGATATTCCATTCTTCATTTATATATCTTCCACATTTCATTTGAATCAATCTATTATCATTATACTTGTTAGTCAACTTCATAAAGATGCCTCAGATATAGTTATTGTTTAACTTGATATTTATCTTTCAACTTCCTGCAGACTTTACATATATGTCGACCTAGTTTATACCCATGCTCAAAACCATGGCAATGATATTAATCCTCATGCTTTCTCACTGACTTTTACATTCAAGTGTCAAATTATTTCAATTAATCTTCCCCCTGCCTCTATTAATTGCTGAAAAATTTCAAAAATTTATAGAATGAAATTACAGTAAATTCATAACTGATAACTTCATTTGCACTTTACTGTTTCACTGAAAATCAAGATATTTTTATCAGTTGAGAACTTTCCATGTCTCCACAATTCCTTTTCTGAACCTTCTCTGTGTTCCTCACAACTTCTTAGACCATCTTATTTTCCACAACACAGCAAAAATAGAAGGTATCAAAAATTTATTTCTTCACATCTAACTATATTTTTGTTTATTATAGCACTTAAAATCTAGTGTTTCCTATTCCTTTTAAGATCATCCCTACAACATGTCTTATTTCAGTTTCACTTTCCTTCCACTTCCTTTATTGTATGAGAGAATGTTCATGCCTTTTATTCTCTTCTAAATATTCAAAAAATTGAAAACATACACATAAACTAGAAGATGACATGGTAATATACTACTGTTATTATCTGTCCAGTTTAATTAAATAACTTGGAAATTCCTACCACCAATATTCATATTAATAAATGAAATCTCTATCTTTGCAATAGAGCAAAACTGAGTTGTGAGTGAGCTCCATATACTAGAACGAAAATTGCCTAAATTATCTAGACTTCTTAAAACAAATCCAAGTTTGAGTAAAAGATAAATAGCATGTGTAACTCTAAGAATTAAATTTCCAGAGGGGGAATATAATGGTTGGCTTTTCAATAGGAAAATTTTCAGTTCAGTTCAGTTGCTCAGTCGTGTCCGACTCTTTGCGACCCCATGAATTGCAGCACGCCAGGCCTCCCTGTCCATCACCAATTCCCGGAGTCCACTCAGACTCACGTCCATCGAGTCAGTGATGCCATCCAGCCATCTCATCCTCTGTCGTCCCCTTTTCCTCCTGCCCCCAATCGCTCCCAGCATCAGAGTCTTTTCCAATGAGTCAACTCTTCGCATGAGGTGGCCAAAGTACTGGAGTTTCAGCTTTAGCATCATTCCCTCCAAAGAAATCCCAGGGCTGATCTCCTTTAGAATGGACTGGTTGGATCTCCTTGCAATCCAAGGGACTCTCAAGAGTCTTCTCCAACACCACAGTTCAAAAGCATCAATATTCAGTGCTCAGCCTTCTTCACAGTCCAACTCTCACATCCATACATGACCACTGGAAAAACCATAGCCTTGACTAGAAGAACCTTTGTTGGCAAAGTAATGTCTCTGCTTTTGAATATGCTATCTAGGTTGATCATAACTTTCCTTCCAAGGAGTAAGTGTCTTTTAATTTCATGGCTGCAGTCACCATCTGCAGTGATTTTGGAGTAAAGTCTGACACTGTTTCCACTATTTCCCCATCTATTTCCCATGAAGTGATGGGACCAGATGCCATGATCTTCGTTTTCTGAATGTTGAGCTTTAAGCCAACTTTTTCACTCTCCTCTTTCACTTTCATCAAGAGGCTTTTGAGTTCCTCTTCACTTTCTGCCATAAGGGTGGTGTCATCTGCATATCTGAGGTTATTGATATTTCTCCTGGCAATCTTGATCCCAGCTTGTGTTTCTTCCAGTCCAGCGTTTCTCATGATGTACTCTGCATATAAGTTAAATAAGCAGGGTGACAATATACAACCTTGATGTACTCCTTTTCCTATTTGGAACCAGTCTGTTGTTCCATATCCAGTTCTAATTGTTGCTTCCTGACTTGCATACAAATTTATCAAGAGACAGGTCAGGTGGCCAGATATTCCCATTTCTTTCAGAATTTTCCACAGTTTATTGTGATCCACACAGTCAAAGGCTTTGGCATAGTCAATAAGGCAGAAATAGATGTTTTTCTGGAGCTCTCTTGCTTTTTCCATGATCCAGTGGATGTTGGCAATTTGATCTCTGGTTCCTCTGCCTTTTCTAAAACCAGCTTGAGCATCAGGAAGTTGCTGAAGCCTGGCTTGGAGAATTTTGAGAATTACTTTACTAGCGTGTGAGATGAGTGCAATTGTGCAGTAGTTTGCGCGTTCTTTGGCATTGCTTTTCATTGGGATTGGAATGAAAACCGACCTTTTCCAGTCCTGTGGCCACTGCTGAGTTTTCCAAATTTGCTGGCATATTGAGTGCAGCACTTTCACAGCATCATCTTTCAGGATTTGAAAGAGCTCAACTGGAATTCCATCACCTCCACTAGCTTTGTTAGTAGTGATGTTTTCTAAGGCCCACTTGACTTCACATTCCAGGATGTCTGGCTCTAGGTCAGTGATCACACCATCGTGATTATCTGGGTCGTGAAGCTCTTTTTTGTACAGTTCTTCTGTGTATTCTTGCCACCTCTTCTTAATATCTTCTGCTTCTGTTAGGTCCATACCATTTCTGTCCTTTATTGAGCCCATCTTTGCATGAAATGTTCCTTTGGTATCTCTGATTTTCTTGAAGAGATCTCTAGTCTTTCCCATTCTGTGGTTTTCCTCTATTTCTTTGCATTGATTGCTGAGGAAGCCTTTCTTATCTGTTCTTGCTATTCTTTGGAACTCTGCATTCAGATGCTTATATCTTTCCTTTTCTCCTTTGCTTTTCGCTTATCTTCTTTTCACAGCTATTTGTAAGGCCTCGCCAGATAGCCATTTTGCTTTTATGCATTTCTTTTCCATGGCGATGGTCTTGATCCCTGTCTCCTGTACAGTGTCACGAACCTCATTCCATAGTTCATCAGGCACTCTATCTATCAGATCTAGTCCCTTAAATCTATTTCTCACTTCCACTGTATAATCATAAGGGATTTGATTTTGGTCATACCTGAATGGTCTACTGATTTTCCCTACTTTCTTCAATTTAAGTCTGAATTTGGCAATAAGGAGTTCATGATCTGGGCCACAGTCAGCTCCTGGTCTTGTTTTTGTTGACTGTATAGAGCTTCTCCATCTTTGGCTGCAAAGAATATAATCAATCTGATTTCGGTGTTGATCATCTGCTGATGTCCATGTGTAGAGTCTTCTCTTGTGTTGTTGGAAGAGGGTGTTTGTTATGATCAGTGCATTTTCTTGGCAAAACTCTATTAGTCTTTGCCCTGCTTCATTCCGTATTCCAAGGCCAATTTTAAATACATACTAATTATTAACCTTCAACTTAGACATCTTCTGCTGCAAACAGCATTGCTGCAGTATAATCACCACAGCTGAACTGAAACCAAGTCATTTTTCAAATGTGCCTAGGAGTTGCCAGATTCAGCAAATAGGGATCTAAAAGCCTAGTTAAATGTAAATTTCAGATAAACAACAAGATTACTTTTAGTATATAAATGGCATTTTGCAAAAATAACTCTACTAAAGTTCTGTGGTTTATCTGATATTCAAATTCAACTGAATTTTTTAAATAATTTTACTTGTAATACAACTGTCTTATTTTGTAAAACATACACTTCACAGAATCATATTTTACAAAAGTCCAGAAAAAAAAATCACAGAACAAGCATCATACCTACAAAACATATGTAACATAAACAGATTCACAGCTCTATGGTAGTGATCCTAAGAAAGATGTTCTCAGAAGCAAAGAGATGTTACAACATACACCCATATTGCTGCTAAAAGGCTAAAAAAAGACAAAAAAAAGGCCGAGATAGCAGCAATTGGTGTTAACAGTAAGAGGAGGAGATGGAATAAATTAAAAAAGGAGACAGAAAATCTGTCTTAATTATATATTCATAGGAAACACCTGGATTCTGTTGAGGTATATATTTTGTACCATAAGCTTAAGAAAGAGCAATGTCTCATCAAGGAATATCTTAATCTATTCAAGCTACTATACCAAAATACCAGACTGGGGAACTCAAGATTCTTGTACTGAATTAACTGATGATGCATCAAAACCTGGCTACCATGGACCCTTCAATAATAAATTTACTACTTGTCATGTTAGCCTCTAATCCCTCAACTTTTCTCAGCCATTGAATCATGCTGTTTCCATAGTAGCATAAAAAAAAATTTTTTATGACATTTTCTTATTCAAGCCGATATATTTGATATCACATTGTTCTATACAATCATATGTGAATTATAAATACATTTAAAATATAATTGTAAAGAGGAAATCTACATAGTTATAAAGAGGAAATTTCAAGTGTGACCAAAAAAAGCACAAAAAAAAAAAAATACCATACATATAGAAAATATGAATGGAGTCAAGAGTTCATGGAAGTGACTTAGTTGATAGCAGATTTGGATAGCACAATGAAAGAAGATTCTTAAATGATAGAAGAAAGTAATGTTTTAAAATGTTAAGGTACCCCAAGAATACATAGCTGATTAAAACAAAGATCACAGGTGCCCACCTCAAAGACTGATTCATATGGCTGTGTTTGGGGTCACACAATTGTATTTTAATCCAATCCTGAGGTGATTCGGATAAAGCTTGTCCATAGCTCTCACAACTGAAACCATACTTTTTTTTTTTTTTTTTAATATTAAACTTGAAAAGTGGTGAAGATATTTCACTGAGAAAAAAGCCTCTGCCATAGAACTATGTGGTTTCACAACTTTCTGTTGTTTCCCTTGCCTGTATTCTACAGTGGTAAAAACAGTACCTACTCCACAGAGCTTCATGAGAAATAAAAGAATAAATATTTCTAATTCATCTTGGAATAGTGCTTAACCACCACCATCAGTAAATTCTCAATGTTTCCTCTTATTACTTCATGGGTAATGCTGCTATTTAATATACCATATATGAACTAAGAATGGCCTAATATCACAGATGCATGTAATGAGGAAAAATTATTTTTAAAAACTTGATCAGTTCAATTCAGTTCAGTTCAGTCACTCAGTTGTGTCCAACTGTTTGGAACACCATGGACTGCAGCACGCCAGGCCTCCCTGTCCATCACCAAACTCCAGGAGTTTACTCAAACTCATTTCCATTGAGTAAGTGATGCCATCCAGCCATCTCATACCCTGTCATCCCCTTTTCTTCCCACCTTCAATCTTTCCCAGCATCAGGGTCTTTTTCAAAGAGTCAGTTCTTTGCATCAGGTGGTCAAAGTATTAGAGTGTCAGCTTCAGCATCAGTCCTTCCAGTGAATATTCTGGAATGATTTCCTTTAGTATGGACTGGTTGGATTCCCTTGCAGTCCAAGGGACTCTCAAGAGTCTTCTCCAACACCACGGTTCAAAAGCATCAATTCTTCGGGGCTCAACTTTCTCTACAGTACAACTCTTACATCCATACATGATGACTGGAAAAAACCATAGCTTTGACTGGACTGACCTTTGTTGGCAAAATGATGTTTCTGCTTTTTAATATGCTGTCTAGGTTGGTCATAACTTTTTTTCCAAGGACCAAGTATCTTTTAATTTCATGGCTGAAGTCACCATCTGCAGTGATTTTGGAGCCCCCCCAAAATAAAGTGTGTCACTGTTTCCACTGTTTCCCCATTTATTTGCCATGAAGGGATGGGACTAGATGCCATGATCTTAGTTTTCTGAATGTTGAGTTTTAAGCCAACTTTTTCACTCTCCTTTCACATTTATCGAGAGGCTCTTTAGTTCTTGTTGTTTTCAAAAGAGTTTAGAAGGATTCTACTTACATGTGATAGGATCATGAAAAACTGGAAAGCTAAGATTTATTTTGACAAAAAATATTTTTGTAGAATGTAATAGATCCTGTTACAATGCCTCATTTCAAAATCCACATTGAATATAATAAATACTATATGTGTGCATTCAGTTGCTTCAGTCATTTCCAACTCTTTGCGACCCCACATGCTGTAATTCACCAGGGTTCTCTGTCCATGGGATTTTCCCAGCAGGAATACTGGAGTGGGTTGCCATGCTCTCCTCTAGGGGATCCCCCTGACCCAGGAATCAAACTGGCATCTCCTGCACATCTCCTGCACTGCAGGCAGATTATTTACCAATGAGACACCAGAGAAGCCCATTAAATACTATTCAATATATATTTTTACTATTCTTTCAGAGTGAGCCAAAACTCCAATACTTTGGCCACCTGACACAAAGTCCGACTCATTGGAAAAGACCCATGATGCTGGGAAAGAATGAGGCCAGGAAGAGAAGGGGATGACAGAAGATGAGATGGTTAGACGGCATCACTGACTCAATAGACATGAGATTGAATGAACTCCGGGAGAGAGTGAAGGACAGGAAGCCTGGTATACTGCAGTCCATGAGGTCACAAAGAATTGGACATGACAGAGCGACTGAACAACAAAAACAACAATTCTATCATATTGTTATGTGATCTGACCTATTATAGACTCTAATAGCATAAATAGCATACTACTACTACTAAGTTGCTTCAGTTGTGTCCGACTCTGTGCGACCCCAGAGATGGCAGCCCACCAGGCTCCCCCATCCCTGGGATTCTCCAGGCAGGAACCTTGGAGTGGGTTGCCATTTCCTTCTCCAATGCATGAAAGTGAAAATTGAAAGTAAAGTTGCTCAGTCGTGTCCGACTCTTAGCGACCCCATGGATTGCAGCCTACCAGGCTCCTCCATCCGTGGGATTTCCCAGGCAAGAGTACTGGAGTGGGTTGCCATTGCCTTCTCCATAAATAGCATAATAGCCAGCAAATTTGGAAAACTCAGCAGTGGCCACAGGACTGGAAAAGGTTAGTTTTCATTCCAATCCCAAAGAAAGGCAATGCCAAAGAATGCTCAAACTACTGCACCATTGCACTCATTTCACATGCTAGTAAAGTAATGCTCAAAATTCTCCAAGCCAGGCTTCAGCAATATGTGAACCGTGAACTTCTGGGTGTTCAAGCTGGTTTTAGGAAAGGCAGAGGAACCAGAGATCAAATTGTCAACATCCGCTGGATCATGGAAAAAGCAAGAGAGTTTCAGAAAAGCATCTATTTCTGCTTTATTGACTATGCCAAAGCCTTTGACTGTGTGGATCACAATAAACTGTGGAAAATTGTGAAAGAGATGGGAATACCAGACCACCTGACCTGCCTCTTGAGAAACCTATATGCAGGTCAGGAAGCAACATTTAGAACTGGACATAGAACAACAGACTGGTTCCAAAAAGGAAAAGGAATACATCAAGGCTGCATATTGTCACCCTGCTTATTTAACTTCTATGCAGAGTACATCATGAGAAATGCTGGGATGGAAGAAGCACAAGCTGGAATCAAGATTCCCGGGAGAAATATCAATAACCTCAGATATGCAGATGACACCACCCTTATTGCAGAGTGAAGAGGAACTAAAAAGCCTCTTGATGAAAGTGAAAGAGGAGAGTAAAAATGTTGGCTTAAAGCTCAGCATTCAGAAAGCTAAGATCATGGCCACCTTAGGCGAAGAGTTGGCTTATTGGAAAATACCCTGATACTGGGAGGGATTGGGGGCAGGAGCAGAAGGGGACAGAGGATGAGATGGCTGAATGACATCACTGACTCCATGCACATAAATCCGGGTGAACTTCAGGAGTTGGTGATAGACAGGGAGGCCTGGCGTGCTGCGAGTCATGGGGTCGTAGAGCCGGACACGACTGAGCGACTGAAGTGAACTGAATAGCATAAATGTGTCTGTACGCATCCAAAAAATATTCTTATAAGGAAATTCTTTTACAGTTAAAAAGTGCCTTTTCAATAAAAAGATCTCAAATCATGTTACTAAAGTTAAAAAATACCAAATAAATTTTCTGTGGATAGATGATAGGTAGATGAAAGAAAAAGAAAAAAGAAAGAAAGAAATGAAAAGAAAATTTAAATTCCTATATCCTAGTCCTCAATTTACCTTTATAATATTTATAAAGGTAAATATAAAAATATAATTTTGGGGAAGAAGAAAACAAAGCATCTGATATTTTCCTGATTTCTTCCAAAGTCAGTAAAAATTGTGGTTTATATATCATTTATATCTGAAAGTTTAAATTTGAATGTAGGCAATTATGTGAACTATCAGGGTAGAACATTTTAAAATGCATTTAAAGACAAAGAAAACAAGACAATTTTATCTAAAGATGTGGTTACCAAATTTTAAAGAAATAAACAAGAATATTATTTATAAAAATGGTGTCATATATGAACATTGTTAATTATATTAAAGGTATTAAAGTGTTCAAGTCACTCATACAAGAGGGATATGTCATTACTGAAGTGATAGTGTGTTTCAGAATTTTCTTTAACTTATCTTGTGTACCTATAACAAGGAGGGGGATGATCTTCTTAAATATAAATACTTTGTTGGCTCAGATCAGGAGCTTCATGAAACAATATGTTGTTGTTCTCAGTTCTGTCTGCCTCATTGTGACCCCATGGACTGTACCATACCAGGCCTTCCTGTCCATCAACTCCTGAGTAAGTTTGAGCTTACTCAAACTAATGTCCATAGAGTCAGTGATGACATCCAACCATCTCATCCTCTGTCATCCCCTTCTCCTCCCACCTTCAATCTTTCCCAGCATCAAGGTCTTTTCTAATGAGCCAGCTCTTCACATCAGGTGGCCAAAGTATTGGAGCTTCAGCATTAGTCCCTCCAATAAATATTCAGGACTGATTTCCTTTAGGATGGACTAGTTTGATCTCCTTGCAGTCCAAGGGACTCTCAAGAGTCTTCTCCAATACCACAGTTCAAAAGCATGAATTCTTTGGTGCTCAGCTTTCTTTATGGTCCAACTCTCACATCCATACATAACTACTGGAAAAACCACAGCTTTGACTAGATGGACCTTTGTTTGCAAAGTAATGTCTCTGCTTTTTAATATGCTGTCTAGGTTGGTCATAGCTTTTCTTCCAAGAATCAAGCACCTTTTAATTTCATGGCTGGAGTCAACATCTGCAGTGATTTTGGATCCCCAAAAAATAAAGTCTCACTGTTTCCATTGTTTTGCCATCTATTTGTCATGAAGTGATATGGAAAATCCCCAAATCAAATATTTTTAATAATGTAAACTATGATTACACTATTTTCTTAGTCATGTAAGATGGTTAAAGATTATTATATCTTAAAATACATACATTTAAACCTTCAGTAATAGGGATAGAATTGAAATTTTAATGAAAATATTCAACATTATTTAGAAGCTAGAGGTCAAAAGGAATTCTCTTAATTATATTTCATGTATAGGGTGATGTTTGGTAATATTATTTATTATTGAACATTTACTGAAAGAAATATCTATGCCTCATTTTTGTAGGATAAATACAGATCTTTTAGAACAGAATTCACAGAAGCCTTTCAGTGTGAAAATTCCCTCTCTGTTCAGTAAAACAGGCTATCAAATAATGAAAAAAATGTTCTTTAAAAAGGTCTTTGAAGTTTGTTTTTAAGAGGCCTTATTATTTTGTAAGTTTTATATGTTGTGTGTTTGTTCATTTTTTTTTAACTTTTGTTTTCTCACAATACCAAAGATCAGGAAATTTAATTACAAAGTCTTATGAGACTCAATTGTTGTGCACGGCCATTTTCTAACCACTGTGCTGTGCATCTTGATTCACTGATGCTAAAAAAAAAAAAATCTCTTTAAGTGTAGGTTTAATGAGCACCACATGGATGTTTCATTTGTGATTTCTCACTGGGGAATTCCAGAAATAATTAGTGCCACTGAAACACTGGAACAGAATCAGACTTCTAGTTATGAATTAGACTTCTAGTTATGAATTAGCAATGAGTGTTATTAAGTTAATCAAAAAGAGAATAAAACATTAATAAATCCTTAGGACATTTTTACTTATCTCCAATTATTCCCTTTATAACATTCCCTGATACTCAGGTAGACACAGAGCTGCTGTCTGTAGTGTTGCAGGCACTCTCTTCTTGTGCCCACTGGTCTTAGAATCTCTTTATTCCTTTAATTATATTAAGGGTCTATTTCTTCTACCCTAAGGCTGTTGCTACTATTTTTCTCCAGTTTTGGCCATAGGGCTCCTTTCCCTCAGAAACTAGAAGGCAACTCTTTATGTTTCTCAGGGTCAGCAATCTTGGAGCTGGCCAAAAATTTTAACAGAGGTTTTGTCCTAAAAACACATTTTGTTTTGTTCTCTTTTCATTCCCTTCTTCATTTATTCTTGAGGTGGGGAAAGGGGGAAAAAAATTGAAAGATATTCAGTTGTGTTAAAAGTAGGCTCAGTTCAGTTCAGTTTAGTCACTCAGTCGTGTCCGACTCTTCCCAAACCCATGGACTACAGCACACCAGGCTTCCCTGTCCATCACCAACTCCCGGACCTTGCTGAAACTCATGTCCATCAAGTCGGCGATGCCATCCAGCCACCTTATCTCTGTCATCCCCATATCCTCCTGCCTTCAATCTTTCCCAGCAACAGGGTCTTTTCTAATGAGTTGGCCCTTTGCATCAGATGGCCAAAGTATGGAGCTTAATCTTCAGCATCCTTCCTTCCAATGAATATTCAGGACTGATTTCCTTCAGAATTGTCTAGTTTGCTATCCTTGCAGTTCAAGGGACTCTCAAGAGTCTTATCCAACATCACAGTTTAAAAGCATCAATTCTTCAGCACTCAGCTTTCTTTACAGTCCAACTCTCACATCCATACATGACTACTGGAAAGTAGTCTATGCAAAGAAGTCTCTGCATGGAACATAGGCTAGTATGTCCATGCTATTATGAAGTATCACAGTGGCTAATTGACAGACAGCGTTTCTTCCATCTCTCTAGTTCAACTGTATATTATTAGAAGGGCGTTCCTCAAATCCTTTCAGTGTCATTAAACACAAAAAGAAGATCTAATGTATTTGGGAGTTTTCAACATTAAAATAGATGGCAGAGTAAACCAACTGCATTTTTCTTGGAACATTTATAAGGCCTATACCATAAAAATGTGTCCTGGCTTTCCTTTTGTGAAACTGGATCTTAATCTCCCAAAGCTAACATTTAATATCTCGTAGAACCTATAAATTATGGCTTCATTTGGTGGCGAATAGTCACATACACAGAACTAAAAGTTAACTGCAATAATTCCTGTGATTATGAAGTCTTAGAATATTATCTTTCCTTGAGCAAATTGAAGCAATAAACTCATGATTAATAAAACTGAGGCAACTGTGATTGTGTGTATGTGTGTGCGTGCATACATGTGTATATGCTGCCACAATAGGATATGTCAGATTATAATGCCTTACTTAATTGACTATTGCTGTATCTGATTTCTGAGTCTAAGGATAATAATTTGGGGAAAGTGAAGGACTGTAAATTTCATAGAAGACCACCAAGAAAACCTATTAATCAAACAAAGCTAAGTAACTGGGGGGTCTACTGCAATAGGGGAAAACAAATCTTAACATATTCTTACATTATCTTAAAGTGTGGAAATTGGAGGTGGGTATTTATAGAGTTTTAAATTTCAGAATTTTTATTAAATAATAGCTTGGCATTTGAGAGCAGAATGAGTCTTGTAAACCTTGATGAGTTATCTGTGACTGTGATTTGAAAGCAATTTAATTAACTCACAGACCTATTTTCCAGGAGCAAGTATTTTTGTTACCTATAAATAAATTATTATTGTTCATTTTTGGCATTATTTGGCATAGAAGTCTAACATATAAATTCTTGGCCCAGAAGTGATGTTTTAATAAAACAACATGAACATTTATTATGTCTTCATAATATTTTTTGTCCCAGAGAAAGAACAACAGCAATGTTAGGCAAAAATGAAAAAAACACAGCAACCAACACTACCACTATCACTATGGAAAAAAAGAAAAAAAAAACAGACATGCCCTATAAGTTCTAACGTGTGTGTGTGTGTGTGTGTGTGTTTAGCTCTTAAAAGATTTTTTTTTTTTCAAAAAAGACTGACTATTGTTTTAAATGTGGTAAAAACATAACAAAAATTTTACCATATTTTTAATGTGTTTTTTTATCTATATTTTTAAAAATTTCCTATATCATAGTTATAGGAAGTCAAGAAATACCTGGAGTAACAGGCAAATTTGGCCTTGGAATACAGAATGAAGCAGGGCAAAGACTAATAGAGTTTTGCCAAGAAAATGCACTGGTCATAACAAACACCCTCTTCCAACAACACAAGAGAAGACTTTATACGTGGACATCACCAGATGGTCAACACCGACATCAGATTGATTATATTCTTTGCAGCCAAAGATGGAGAAGCTCTATACAGTCAGCAAAATCAAGACCAGGAGCTGACTGTGGCTCAGACCATGAACTCCTTATTGCCAAATTCAGACTTAAATTGAAGAAAGTAGGGAAAATCAGTAGACCATTCAGGTATGACCAAAATCAAATCCCTTATGATTATACAGTGGAAGTGAGAAATAGATTTAAGGGACTAGATCTGATAGATAGAGTGCCTGATGAACTATGGAATGAGGTTCGTGACATTGTACAGGAGACAGGGATCAAGACCATCCCCATGGAAAAGAAATGCAAAAAAGCAAAATGGCTATCTGGCGAGGCGTTACAAATAGCTGTGAAAAGAAGAGAAGTGAAAAGCAAAGGAGAAAAGGAAAGATATAAACATCTGAATGCAGAGTTCCAAAGAATAGCAAGAAAAGATAAGAAAGTCTTCCTCAGGGATCAATGCAAAGAAATAGAGGAAAACCACAGAATGGGAAAGACTAGAGATCTCTTCAAGAAAATCAGAGATACCAAAGGAACATTTCATGCAAACATGGGCTCAATAAAGGACAGAAATGGTATGGACCTAACAGAAGCAGAAGATATTAAGAAGAGGTGGCAAGAATACACAGAAGAACTGTACAAAAAAGAGCTTCACGACCCAGATAATCACGATGGTGTGATCACTGACCTAGAGCCAGACATCCTGGAATGTGAAGTCAAGTGGGCCTTAGAAAGCATCACTATGAACAAAGCTAGTGGAGATGATGGAATTCCAGTGGAGCTATTCCAAATCCTGAAAGATGATGCTGTGAAAGTGCTGCACTCAATATGCCAGCAAATGTGGAAAATTCAGCAGTGGCCACAGGACTGGAAAAGGTCAGTTTTCATTCCAATCCCAAAGAAAGGCAATGCTAAAGAATGCTCAAGCTACCGCACACTTGCACTCATCTCACATGCTAGTAAAGTAATGCTCAAAATTCTCCAAGCCAAGCTTCAGCAATATGTGAACCGTGAACTTCCTGATGTTTGAGCTGGTTTTAGAAAAGGCAGAGCAACCAGAGATCAAATTGCCAACATCCACTGGATCATGGAAAAAGCAAGAGGGTTCCAGAAAAACATCTATTTCTGCTTTATTGACTATCTCAAAGCCTTTGACTGTGTGGATCACAATAGACTGTGGAAAATTCTGAAAGAGATGGGAATACCAGACCACCTGATCTGCGTTTTGAGAAATTTGTATGCAGGTCAGGTAGCAACAGTTAGGACTGGATATGGAACAACAGACTGGTTCCAAATAGGAAAAGGAGTACGTCAAGGCTGTATATTGTCACCCTGTTTATTTAACGTATGTGCAGAGTACATCATGAGAAACGCTGGACTGGAAGAAGCACAAACTGGAATCAATATTGCCGGGAGAAATATCAATAACCTCAGATATGCAGATGACACCACCCTTATGGCAGAAAGTGAAGAGGAACTCAAAAGCCTCTTGATGAAAGTGAAAGAGGAGAGTGAAAAAGTTGGCTTAAAGCTCAACATTCAGAAAAGGAAGATCATGACATCCGGTCCCATCATTTCATGGGAAATAGATGGGGAAACAGTGGAAACAGTGTCAGACTTTATTTTTCTGGGCTCCAAAATCACTGCAGATGGTGACTGCAGCCACAAAATTTAAAGATGCTTACTCCTTGGAACAAAAGTTATGACAAACCTAGATAGCATATTCAAAAGCAGAGACATTACTTTGCTAACAAAGGTTTGTCTAGTCAAGGCTATGGTTTTTCCTGTGGTCATGTATGGATGTGAGAGTTGGACTGTGAAGAAGGCTGAGTGCCGAAGAATTGATGCTTTTGAGTTGTGGTGTTAGAGAAGACTCTTGAGAGTCCCTTGGACTGCAAGGAGATCCAGCCAGTCCATTCTGAAGGAGATCAGCCCTGGGATTTCTTTGGAAGGAATGTAGCTGAAGCTGAAACTCCAGTACTTTGGCCACCTCATGTTAAGAGTTGACTCATTAGAAAAGACTCTGATGCTGGGAGGGATTGGGGGCAGGAGGAGAAGGGGACGACAGTGGATGAGATGGCTGGATGGCATCAGTGACTTGATGGATGCGAGTCTCAGTGAACTCCGCAGTTGGTGATGGACAGGGAGGCCTGGTGTGCAGCAATTCATGGGGTCGCAAAGAGTAGGACACGACTGAGCGACTGATCTGATCTGATCTGATATCATAGTTAAATGTCTTAATGTATGTAAGACACAATAACTTTTTCTACTACCACTGAATCAGGAATTGCAATATATGTCATATACTACTAGTGGACCCTTAGCATCTTGAGAATAGGAACAAAACATATCTCACTGGATACTGAATCCAGTAAACAGCAGAATGCCCCATACATAAAACAAGCTGTTGTTTTTAAATGAATGTATCAATACTTAGGTACTGTCTTTTGATTCTGGATTTATATATGATTTTCAGTTTAGAAGTAATACTTTTGAGTCATATCATACATTGATTTCCCAACCCTAAATGCTATAAGATATGGCCATCAGTTTTAACATAGCAGAATTGTCATTTCTCAAATTTGACATAAGATCTCTATTTCGTATACAGTGTAAGACCTTGAGGAACCTTTATGAATCCCCCTAAATAATGTCAATAAAGTTATGTAATTAATAGTAACAAATCTCATATAATTCATATGAACTATTCCCCTTTTGGTCATCTTCTAGAAGGAAAAAAAAAAAGATTTTAATTCATGACACTAAACCCTCATAGAATAAATGTTTATCAAGTCCTATTACACATAAACACACAACCACTACCATCACCAAAATCACCACAGCCACCAGTAAAACCCTCTGCCATCACCACCAACCTTACCACATAGCTAAAAGGTAATTCTGAGTTTTTAAACAGTGTAATTTAATATATAAACCAAAAAATGTTCAGTTCAGTTTAGATGCTCAGTTATGTCTGACTCCTTGCAACTCCATGGACTACAGCACACCAAGCTTCCCTATCCATCACCAGCCCATGGATCTTCCTCAAACTCATGTCCATTGAGCTGGTAATGCCATCAACCACCTCATCCTCTGTCATCCCCTTCTCCTCCTGCCTTCAACCTTTCCCAGCATCAAAGTCTTTTCCAATGAGTCAGTTCTTCCCATCAGGTGGCCAAAGTACTGGAGCTTTAGCTTCAGCATCAGTCCTTAATGAGCAATGGCTTAAGCAAAATAGAAGTTTTTCATATACTATAATGAGGTGAATATTTTCAGTCCAAAAACTGGCCTTAATGTAGTTATTGAGATGCGGAGGTCCATTCCTAATGTTGTTCCATCATCCTCAGTGTTAAACTGTTTCACATGCAATCGCAAAAGTTGAAGGAGTGTGTGGGTCAAAACATATTTTCCTTAAAATTCTTGGTCTGGGAATGACATACTTGCTTACATGACAATGGCTGAACTCAGTCTCATACTAGGGAGGGAATTCTTCAGTTAGACTCTGGAGCTGCTCCTCAGAAGGAACATCTTTGTCTATTTGTCCCTTTTACTCCCAGTGGTTCTCTAAGGCAAATAACTCTCACTATCCTCCATGTCCACACCTGAAATTCTGACATGGGCATTCCAGAGTATTCTCTCTTTGTAAGCTATAAAATTTACACAGGTCTCATAGAGCTGTGTCTATCTGTCTGTCTAGCTATCATTCATCCATTGAGACAAATACAGAGGATATTTTTAGGCCTTGCTCATGGTGTCCTTGGCAAAGCTATTTTCTCTGCAACAGTAAAATGGACTAGAATCAATTATTGCCAGTGACTTCCAGTCAGTTCTACTCGATTTGAAGTTTCTGTAGCTATACCCAAAATTGTTTCCTCTTCATTGTTCTCCAGTTTGTCTCACCTCTTCACCACCCTCTCTCTCTGCTTATATATACATATGTTGAAAACATCTGAGTTAAATAGAATTGTGGGAAGATACCACATTTAATCCAATTTTTTTTTCTACAGAGCAAATAATCTTTAACTGAAAAGACAATGCACTTTCTTTTTTCAAAGCCTATTTTCGTCTTATTCCCTGTTCTTATGAACCCAAAATATCTAGCTTTCTCAAATCTTTGAAGTTAGAATTCTGGACTCTTCTTTCCTACTTCATTATTGTTCACAGAAAAGATAGCACTTTAATCATCTCTTTGATACAACTCTTCCAAATCAAAAAAGTGGTAACCAACACACACTAACATCCTCTCTGATTTTATCTTCTAGAGTTACAGACAAGCTGGCACTTATATTGCTGTCCAAATTTTCAGAAGTAAACACCTTATTACATATTCTGCGACTCTATTACATGTAACCTCATTTTTCAGCTTCATTAATCTATTTCTTCAGTCTCTGCTGCTAAGCTATTAAAGCAATGCCACATAGTTTATGACTCCTGTTGCAATATTCCATATTAAAATACAAAATTTTGTATTACTTAGGGTAGACATACTACAGTAACAAATAAGCACATGTGTGTAATGACTGTACCATAATGGAGGTATATTCTTACTCATATAATAATTTGAAGCAGATGGTCCTCTTACATGTAGTAATTTAATATCCCAAGTTACTGTGAGTAACTTGCTTCCAACAAATTAAATGTGGCTAAAGTGACCAGAGCTTAAGAGGTTAGAGTATAAAACAGTCTCTTTGGTCTTGACCACTCTTTCCCTTGTGCTCCCAATTTGCTTTCTTTGATGAAGCAAGCCATGATGTTCTGGGCTACACAATGGGGAGCTCTTCCTGGAAAGGAACTAAGGGTCTCCTTCCAGTTTTAGTAGGAACGGAATCATGTCAACAGTCACATGAGTGAACTCAAAAGCAAGCTCTTTCCCTATGGAGAAAACTGCTGCAACCAGCCAACACCTTGAATGGAGCATTCTGAGAGACTCAGAGCATGAGGATTCAGGTAGCCTTGCCCACATTACTTACCAACAGAAAATGGTGAGAAAGTATTTTTTGCTCTAAGTTTCTTAATTTGGGGGTAATTCAGTTCAGTTCAGTCACTGAGTCGTGTCCGACTCTTTGAGACTTGGCCCTCACCAAGTATCACATTCTTACAATGAGCTATCCACAGAAAAGTACAGCTTGAACTAAACGACTCTAAAAGTTTTAAGTCTGGGGAACAAACTCATCTCAGGACTTTATTTTTTGGCATTGAGTATAAATCAATAATTGTATTATTTCAACAGTCAACAAAGTCTCCGTGAATAATTGACTTCCAGCTTTGTTTATCTACCTATATTGGGACTTGAGTGAACTTGCATCCCCAAATTCATAAAGTGATATTAAAACTGTCTTCTGCATATTCCAGCTGTAATTTCCATATTTCTGCTTATTATTATTATGAGTAGTAGTATACTATTTACACAATCTTCATTTCTAAACTCTCCTTCCCATCAAACCAGTTACCAAAATATATTTCATGTCAAATTTAGGACCTGACACCTAAGTAGATATTAATCACTCTTACTTTGTTATGATTAAAAAGTGTTCATGAGTTCAGTCTCATTTTTATTCTCTCAGCAGTTAGATTGTTGGACTTCTAATTTCAGGTGCTGCTTCACTGAGGGGTGGGGCAGGCTAGAGCTGATCAGAAATGAGTTTGTGGGAACTATTACTGGAAGTACAAGAAGAAAAGAACAATGTGACAAATGATATGTTTGTTTTCTAATAAAATGTGATTCTCCAGTAAAGTAATTGAAAACAACCTATAGTGAATAAGACACCAAGGCAGTCTATGACAACAGTGATTAGTTTGCTAGAATCCCTCCTTTCAGTTTAGTTCCCTACCAGTATCAGTTAATGTACAAAACTTACATTTGAAGACTTTTTTTTTTTTTTTTTTTTTTTTGTAGCAAGCACAGAACAGTCTTCTTGAGCTGCTGGCTTTGTGGCAAACATGAAAGCAGATGGATAGTCAGTAGCACTTGAAAGGGTCCCTAGGACTGAGAGAAACTTTTTTTTTTTTTTTTTTTGAGTATATAATGTGGTTATAAGAGAATTAAGTTAAGTTAGGTACAAGACATGGTCTCAAACCCAAATTCATAGGTTTGTCAAACATTTATTTATTTATTTCAAAACAGAAATTTAAAGGGAGAAACTCTATTCTTGCTTGTGAATACCGCTCTAAAATTTAACAAAGCCAGTGGTAAAGCTCTAAGACATCTTAGGATAGTGGTTGCGGAATTGTAGCTGATGTATTTTTAGAATTTGATTCATCTGCTATACTAGACTTGTCCAGAGCACTGAGGTATCTAGGACTCTGCAAACATTTACATAATCCTTGACAACAGCAGAAATAAAGTGACTTCCTCAGTCCTACTCAGGGTACTCCTATACTCCCAAAGTAGGAACTCTGTGTACTGAGACTTCAGCACTGAATATCACCTTTTGAAGAAGGAAAGACTTCAGGCCATCAGGATATCATAAGTACCATATCTAGACAAAAATCTCTTACTTCTCAAGCATTAGTTCTATGAAATCCACCTACTACCAAGTTCCTAGTAACACTGGTCAGAACAAAAATCATCTGCTTACCTTGAAACTTGTCTATGAAGAACTATGCAGACAAACAGCACATACTTTTAATATATTTTGAACAATTTTATCTTCTTGGTAGGCATAGTAAGAATCTGGTGTCTTTAAAATTTATCTTTTATTCAGATGATTTTGTTGATGACACAACAGTAATCAAGCAAATGTGTGGTACAGGAAATATTTTCTTCGCTAATTCCCATCATTCAGTCAAAATTTTCTTTAGTCTCTTTTATAATCCATGTGACCATTTTCTTTTGCTAAAAGCATTTCCATTTGTTAAGCATATTTTTGAAAATGTTCTTTATTGTATTAAATTGAAGGCTCTATATTTGCAGTCTGTCATGCTTTGACAGCAGCTTTTGCAGTTTTATCAGTTAAATTATTACTTTTAGAGACTTTATCCTCCTGCCCTATGTGAGGTCTGCAATGAATTACTAATATCCGAGCAGGCAGTTGTACACTCTTTATTTATTTAATCTTTAAATTTATTTAGTTTTTGGAGGCCAATTACAATAAAGTTGTACAGTCTTTAAAAAATCATCTATGGATTTTTTTATGAGACTGTTCAGTTCTCACTGAAATGAAAACTTTGCTATTTAAAAACACTTTAAATATTTTTTAATATTTAAATTGTGAAATTCTAAGTGTTAAAGTTCATATAATTCTGAGTCATATAAATCTGACAGAAATGTCAGATTCCTTGCATGAAATGAAAATTAGATTAATAAGTGATGAAAATGCTAACAGGAAAAAGGAAAAGAATATAAATGCTTTCTTTTAATTGAGTTCAAATAATTTTGAGTTTTTCATTCTAATCTCAATATTAGTTCCATTTAATACTAACATTTTTATTATACCTACTTTATACTTTGCTATTAAAATAGTTGCATGCAATTCTCAAATATTACTGCAGGATTGAATTATATATTCAGTAGGTCAACTTATTGAAGAAGAAGAAATATTTAATACACTTTGTTAAAATTTCATCATTCAGATTGTGTTGAGTGCCCACTGAATGCATGTTACTTTAATAGATGAAGGACACATGGGAAAAGGACACAATACTAAGAACAAAACAAAAATCTCCAGATTTTGCCCTTAAATTTAAGGTCACTGTTACCTGATTGGTTCTACACAAGTTATACGATCTTTTGAATTTCTTAATTCTCATATTCAAACCAAACAAAATGATACTATTTACCTATTCTGAGTTGTAGTAAGATAGTAAGAGATAGTAAGAGTAAGATAGTAAGATAGGAGAGAAAGTCTAGGGTACATTAATCAGACTTGCCCACCGAAGGGCAGGTAGTTACATAAGTAAAGTGAAGTTATTACTATAGGCCATATTCTTTAGATTAGAATCTTATAATATGTCTGTGATAAATAAGTATACAAAACAGTAATGACTCTCCTAAACATTTATACTGTTTTATTTTTTCCTATTAGCATTTTAATCACTTATTAATCTAATTTTCATTTCATGCAAGGAATCTGACAGAAAACTCAGTATTATATGAACTTTAACACTTAGGAGTTTTCACAATCTGTGTGATTTATTCCAATTAGACCAAACATATTAATTTTTGGATATTAATAAACCTTAATATGGAGTCTACTTTTCATTAACAATTTTGTCATTTTATTAAGCCTTTCCCAATTACTGTTCCTTGGCATTTTCTACAACCTGTCTCCAGAAAAGACAATAAGACAGTATTCTATATAGATGCCATTATAATAGGCCAGTGTCCTTCAACTGGGCTTCCCTGGTAGCTCAGCTACTAAAGAATCTGCCTGCAATGCAGGAGACCCTGGTTCGATTCCTGGGTGGGAAAGATCTGCTGGAGAAGGGATAGGAAACCCACTCCAGTATTTTTGGGCTTCCCTAATGGCTCAACTGGTAAAGAACCTGCCAGCAATGTGGGAGACCTGGGTTCAACCCCTGGGTTAGGAAGATCCCCTGGAGAAGGGAACAACTACTACTCCAGTATTCTGGTCTGGAGAATTCCATGGACTGTATAGTCCACAGCGTTGCAAAGAGTTGGACACAACTGAGTGACCTTCACGTTCACTTTCATTCTTCAATTATTTTTTTTGTGAGGGCCTATTAACAGTTTGGAAAGTGTTTCTTATTTGTTTGAATTCTAGTTAACATTCAACACATCATAAACCATATTTTAACTGCAATGAATAACACAATCATGGCAAAATTCTCTGCCTGAAAATAAATTCTTGGAAGTCTAAATATTTATATCCTTCTTAAAAGTGATAGTTTGTAAATCCAAATTTTTAAGTAAATGAGATGATATTATAGAGGACTGTTATACTGTTAGTATAAATATATAAATCACATAGTTAAGTCCTTTACCATTTCTCAGCTTATCTATGATTCCTTAAACAACAATAATAGATACTGGATATGTAGCTACCGAGCCATTTTTGTCCTAGAATACAATTTCTAACTTACTCCAAACTTTACTTATCAAGACATAAAATATACTCTGAGTATTAAAAAATATAATGTTAGTTACTGCTGCTATTTTTTCAAAAAGAATGGTTTTTATTTCATGTAATATTACCCCAAAAAAGATGGCACTTAAAGTGCATGTGTTGAGAACAAATTTTCCTTACATTAATTTTTTTTGTGATGGCCTATTAACAGTTTGGAAAGTGTTTCCTAGTTGTTTGAATTCTAGTTTCATTCAACACATCATAAACCATATTTTAACTTCAATGAGTAACACAATCATGGCAAAATTCTCTGCCATATCTTATCGGTAATAATCTAAGAAAGTTTCCAACTTACATATATGGTTATATCGACTTTCATGTGAATGCAAAATGGACTTTTGTCAAAGACTTTTTAAATCTATGAGTTAATGATGATCCAAATATTAATACATTAAAAACTGTTTACGTGAAACTGACCACAGAGATGTGTATTTTCTGTAGTAAAAATTCATGTGCATTGCTATGAGCAGTGATTCTTTAGATTGCAATGGTCAGAAAACATTTGCATAACCCCCATTTTCCATAATTTTATGTCTCTTTCTACAGAATTGTAAAATAGCCTAGATAGTAACAAAGGTGACCAGTTGTACATGTCTATGGAAAATCACATAATTGTGAGGAGTCAGCTACACAACACCCAGACCTCCACAGAAAGAAATACCCAGTAATCTCTTTTTCCCCCCCATTTTCAAACTTTGGACAATTTTTCTGCATAATTTTCATTTTTTTGCATACTTCAGATTCAGTTTAAATCCGTTTCCTATGGAATTCTATGAAATGCATAAAGGTATAAATTGTTACATATATGCACACCAAAAATTGTATATACATAACTGACATAATAAATTTTATCAGGGCCACTGAATGATGAAATGAAATAGAACATTTTCTAAGTATTAAAAATTATTTTCAAACTAATGTTTTTAGCCAGTCTGTGTTTTGTAACATAACATTCAGACATAAAAGAACTGAGATTTCTTGACAACTTACTCAGGTAAAACAAGATATTAATTAAACACAAAGGTCAACATATAATGTGATCATAGAAAAAATGGCTCCAGTGCATTTGTAAGAAATAAGTATCTGACTGTCACAGCTTCATTTGACAGTGAAATGTATAAACCAATAAATATTTAAAGCATCTTTATTATTTTACAAAAATTTAAAAATTCATGTAAAGACTACATGGAAGAACTGTCTGTGATTAAAAAAAATCAAATAACCTTAGCAAATCCAAATTTATCTGTAGCTGCAATTGAAATTGGAACATAGATAAAAAGTTGAAAACATTAAGAAAAAGGTAGGACCATTTTGCAAAATTTGAAATAATTATATGAGTGGAATTTAATATAACAATGTGTTAATTGAATTCTCATAAATAGAGAGATACACAATCAAATTACACTATTATACTGAAATATTTTTCCGGTTGGTAAAAATCTAGTGGTTTAATAACAGATTCTGATGTGCAGCTGTGGGGAAACAGATCATCCAGTTATTATAGCTGGAAATGCAAACATCACGAAAGGGGATAATGCAAAATCTATAAAATTCCACAGACAGTTACCATTTCAGGTAGCAGTCTCAAGTTTAAGAATTTATCACAAAGCTAATTGGAAAATATATAAAATAAAATGCATAAAGACTGTAATTGAAATATTACTTGTAACAGCAAAAATAAAGCATAATAGACAGCTGGACGCATGAAATGCCCGTCAAGGGAATACTGGTTAAATGAACTATGAAAAATCAACAAAACAGACATCAAACACCCAAATCTCAACAAAATGGGAAAATAAACTGCTTGAAAAGGAAAGCAAACTTTATATATTACTAATGAGTAATTTCTAAAAAGTGCATATAGTAGTTTTAGTTTAACCTTAAAAAATATACATACACACATACCTATCATACATATACATCTATATGTATTATTTATGTGTAGTGTTTAAAAGGTAATCGCTAAAGAGAGAATAGGATACAAAAACCATGGATTCAATCTAGTTGCCTTTTCTTGTTTTGATTCTAAATCCATAAAAAAATAATTTGTCACATTAAAATAAAATTAAATAAGTCCTTAATAATATAATATAAACAAATATAAACAGTGCAAATAAAATTAAATATGAACTATTCTGAGTGATTTTAACACTCAGTAATTTGACTCTCCATATCTAGCAAAGTATAATCTATAGACAAAAGCACACAAGTGTTATCCATATAGGTATGTATGTGCTTAGTTGCTCAATTGTCCCTGATTGTTGGCAACACTTTGGACTGCAGACTGCCAGGCTCCACAAACATATATAAATGGTTTAGTAATCATATTGTTAATGGGAGTTTTGGAAGAATCGATAGTTTTGTCTGTTTTAATCATGAGCATATTGTGGTGAAGGATACAATAATTCATTCAGCACTTTGATCCACTACAGTGATTTGTGCCAAGATGCAAGGATTTTACTTCAAAGAGAAATTTACACAATTTGTATAAATAACAACCCAAGATAAAAGGACAAACACTGTCCCACTGTTGTATAGATATGGTTTTGATCTGCCATCAGGAACTATAACAGGTAAGAAACTTTGTTTATACTTAAAAACTAAAATATTACCTGCCAAACTAAAACCTTAAGATGCTTGCAAAAACCCAAGAACTTTGGGTAGTTCAGGAAAAAAAGAAAAGAGTCTATTACCCACAGCAATAGCTGTAGCTGGAATGTTCTTATTTTACTCTGGTTCCCTCAGACCCAATCCCACAGGATGATGCAAGAAGGGTTAACTAAAGTATCGTAAATTACCAATAACTTTATTGGCCCCCCTACAGAGTTTTAGCCTAGTCAATAAATAAGCAATCAATTGTACTCACCATACAGAATCAGGTCATCAAAAAGGATCACAAGACAAGATAGAACTTAGCACCCCACACAGTAAGGTGTACCTTTTGTAACATTTTTCATGAAATAAATAATCTATTTACCATCTGGCAGAGGACAAAGCACAATTCTGTTTCCAACAGTCTACTTGTTTCTGCTATGTGCATCATTTTAAATTTATCTAAATTTTGAGAATCTCAAGGACTATATGAAGTAATGATTTCTGTTTTTATCAATATCCTGCATTATATAAAAGGCAAACTCACCTTCTTTGATTTCCTGCATCCCAAACATCTTTTAAAAGCTTTCCCCTGTCTTTTGTCTTTGTTTTGATCATTTTTTATTTCATTTCAGTAAGAGTGGGGGAAGAAGAAAATAAATTGACATGCACAAATGACCATACCTAAATAGAAATACCCACTTTCCAAGCCTAATGCTTTGCCATCAGATCAGAGATGCTGAGATTCTAATGCATAACCATTAAATCTCTTTTGTGGAGGTTTTACCCATTTTTAAAGTTCTTTGTCTTTAGATAGCTACAGAGCTCATATTTTGTTTTCTGTAATATTATCCTTTTAACTTAAAAGTAATGAGACCAATTCTTTTACTCACAGCTACAAGTATATATAACTTACTCATTTAAAGAAAACTATGACCTGGAAAATATCCATGTGATGCACTATGCAGAGCAAAGGAAATCAGTATATTTTGATTTAAGTACTTTGGATTATAAATTTAAAAGTTTATTCCTAATTGCATTATATGAATATATATACATACAATAAAACTATATGTACCATAAATACATGAAACTTAGTCTCATAGCACATTGAGCATATATTTTCTGTTGGGTTATTTCTCGATCATTCCACTTTCATGAAAATAACACAGCAAAAGAGTTTTCAGAAAATGAAAAAGCTCTTCAATGTCAAACCAAAGGTCAGAAGAATTTTTCATAAGAATATCAGATAAGATTTCAAAATTCTTTACTCAGTAATTTAGAGTTTCTTTGAAAAGATTTGACTTTTGAAGTGCAGTTTTAATCATAACTTTGGAAATAAGAGTATTATGCCATAAAAGATTTTCAGTACATATAATAGGAAGCTCTTTCATTTCATTCTTCTTTAAAATGTCAAAGTGAACTTAACATATTTTATATAATATCAGTATCAGAAGAGTGTCTCAATATAACTTCTCAGTTCTAAGGATTCCTTCAATAATTCTGTAATACATTATCTCAGAATTACCTTGTCTTCAGCAAATGTTCTTTAATTAGTTCTCCTTTCTAAAGGCCCCAACACTTCCATGAATATTACTAAATGATACTCTGGTGGTCAAAAAGAATCAGTGTGACTCTTTGCTGCTGCTACTGCTGCTAAGTCACTTCAGTCGTGTCCGACTCTGTGCGACCCCATAGACAGTAGCCCACCAGGCTCCCCCGTCCCTGGGATTCTCCAGGCAAGAACACTGGAGTGGGTTGCCATTTCCTTCTCCATGCATTTCCTTCTTCTGCATGAAAGTGAGAAGTGAAAGTGAAGTCTCTCAGTCGTGTCCGATTCTTAGCGACCCCATGGACTGCAGCCCACCAGGCTCCTCCGTCCATGGGATTTTCCAGGCAAGAGTACTGGAGTGGGGTGCCATTGCCTTCTACGTGTGACTCTTTATTGACCTAATTGAGAGACTAAACTTTACTACTTATAAGAGGTAAAATAATTTAGAATTTGGTTATCACAGTGTAGTTAAAATAGCAAATTATAAGTATATATAAGCAACTTATATTTTAACCTATAGTCTCATATATCCTCTAGGGCTCTCCAGGTGGTATGGCAAAGAGTCCAGATCAAGAAGATCTCTGGGAGTAGGAAATGGCAAACCACTCCAGTATTTTTGCCTGGAAAATTCCATGGGCAGAGGGACCTGGCAGACTACAGTCCCTGGGGCCACAAAGAACTGGACACAACTGAGCAACTAAGCACCTTATGTATCCTCTATGTAGTGTTTTGAACTATTATAATGTCAATTAGGAAAGTGCAAAAAGCCTTCCAAATAATCTTCAACAAAACAGTGATTTAAAATTACAATAAAATGATGCCAAATACTTTGTTTTTTTTAGATGGTGTTACTGTCATAGGATTTCTTGTCATTTGTCATGTCTGCATTCAATTAAGCTGACTTAAGTCAGTAATCAAGAATGAACTAGGTTGCAAATATTGACCTGCTAATGTACATCTGGGGAACAAATAAAGCTTAAATTAAAAGTTAATGCTCTATTTCTGATAATGAATGATACCATCTTTAGATATTATAACATTTATTGTAGAAAATATTTATCTAAATCTTGATTGGTATCTAGACAACTTTCAAAACATTTAGGAATCATTAACTTTTTTTTTTTTGACTTTGTTAATTGACTTCCTTTTATGAAAGAGGTGGATTTAGTTTTCAAACTTTACCATCATCTCTGCATTCCCTTCCCCATACAGTCAATATTACAATTTTTATTAAGTCAATATTTTATATATATATATATATATATATATATATATGGCGATTCTTCTTTATACATTCTCTATTGATAGACACTTAGGTTGTTTCCATGTCCTGGCTGTGAAAACAGTGCTAGAATAAACATTGGGGTGCATGTATCTTTTGGAATTATGGTTTTCTCTAGGTATATGACCAGACATTGGACTACTGGATCATATGATAGCTCTATTTTTAGTTTTTTAAGGAATTTCCATATTGTTCTCCACAGTGGCTGCGCCAGTCCACATTCCCACCAACAGTGTAGCAGGGTTCCCTTTTCTCTACACCCTTTCCAGTATTTACTGCTTGGAGAATTTTTGACAATATGGCCATTCTGATTGGCGTGAGGTGATAATTCATTGTAGTTTTGATTAAAAAGGAACAAAACTGTTGCTTTGCAGAGACATGAATAGACCTAGAGAACATCATACAGAATGAAGTAAACAAGAAAGAGAAAAACAAATATTGTTTAATGCATATATGTGGTCTCTAGAAAAGTGTTATGGGTGAACCTATTTGCAAAGCAGAACTAGAGACACAGATGTGGAGAACAAACATATGGACATCAAAGGGGGATAGAAGGAGTAGGATGAATTGGGAGATTAGGATTGACATATATACACTACTATGTATAAAAGAGAAAAGTAATGAGAACCTACTGTATGGCACAGGGAAGTCTACACAATGCTCTGTGGTGACATAAATGGGAAGCAAATCAATAAAAGACGGGATATACATATATGTATGACTGATGCACTTTGCTGTATGGTAGAAACTAACAGAATGCTTTAGGCAACTATACCAATAAAATCAGGTATGACCTAAATCAAATCCTTATGACTATACAGTGGAAGTGAGAAATAGATTTAAGGGACTAGATCTGATAGAGTGCCTGATGAACTATGGAAGGAGGTTCGTGACATTGTATAGAAGACAGGAATCAAGACCATCTCCAAGAAAAAGAAATGCAAAAAAGCAAAATTACTGTCTGAGGAGGCCTTACAAATAGCTGTGAAAAGAAGAGAAGTGAAAAGCAAAGGAGAAAAGGAAAGATATACCCATTTGAATGCAGAGTTCCAAAGAATAGCAAGGAGAGATTAGAAAGCCTTCCTCAGTGATCAATGCAAAGAAATAGAAGAAAACAATAGAATGGAAAAGAATAGAGATCTCTTCAAGAAAATCAGAGGTAACAAGGTTACATTTCATGCAAAGATGGGCAGAATAAAGGACAGAAATGGTATGGACCTAACAGAAGCATAAGATATTAAGAAGAGGTGGCAAGAATACACAGAAGAACTGTACAAAAAAGATCTTCATGACCCAGGTAATCACAATGGTGTGATCACTCACCTAGAGCCAGACATCCTGGAATGTGAAGTCAAGTGGGCCTTAGGAAGCATCACTATGAACAAAGCTAGTGGAGGTGACAGAATTCCAGTTGAGCTATTTCAAATCCTGAAAGATGATGCTGTTAAAGTGCTGCACTCAATATGCCAGCAAATTTGGAAAACTCAGCAGTGGCCACAGGACTGGAAAAGCAGTTTTCATTCCAATCCCAAAGAAAGGCAATGCCCAAGAATGCTCAAATTATTGCACAACTGCCCTCATCTCACAGGCTAGCAAAGTAATGCTCCAAGTGAGGTTCAACAGTATGTGAACTGAGATGTTCAAGCTGGATAAAGAAAAGGCAGAGGAACCAGAGATCAAATTGCCAACATCCACTGGATCATAGAAAAAACAAGAGAAGTCCAGAAAAACATCTACCTCTGCTTCACTGACTATGCTAAAGCCTTTGACTGTGTGAATCATGACAAACTGTGGAACATTCTTTAAGAGTTGGGAATACTAGACCACCTTACCTGCCTCTGAGAAATCTGTATGCAGGTCAAGAAGTAACAGTTAGAACCAGACATGGAACAACTGTGGTCTGGTTCCAAATTGTGGATGGAGCATGTCAAGGCTGTACACTGCCACCCTGCTTATATAACTTAGATGCAGAGTACATCATGTGAAATGCCGGGCTGGATGAAGCACAAGCTGGAATCAAGATTGCCAGGAGAAATATCAATAGCCTCAGATATGCAGATGACACCACCCTTATGGCAGAAAACGAAGAATTAAAGAGCCTCTTGATGAAAGTGAAAGAGGAGAGTGAAAAAGTTGGCTTAAAACTCAACATTCAAGAAACTAAGATCATGGCATCCAGTCCCATCATTTCATGGTAAATAAATGAGTAAACAATGGAAAAAATGACAGACATTTTTTCTTGGGCTCCAAAATTACTGCAGGTGGTGACTGCAGCTATGAAATTAAAAGACACTTACTCCTTGGAAGAAAAGCTATGACCAGCCTAGTGAATTGAAGTGAAAGTGAAGTCGCTCAGTTGTGTCCGACTCTTAGCAACCCCATGGACTGCAGTCTACCAGGCTCCCCCATCCCTGGGATTCTCCAGGCAAGAACACTGGAGTGGGTTGTCATTTCCTTCTCCAATGCATGAAAGTGAAAAGTGAAAGTCAAGTCGCTCAGTCGTGTCCGACTCTTAGCAACCCCATGGACTGCAACCTACCAGGCTCCTCCATCCACGGGATTTTCCAGGCAAGAGTGCTGGAGTGGAGTGCCATTCCCTTCTCTGTGACCAACCTACACAGCATATTAAAAAGCAGAGACATTATTTTGCCAACAATGGTCTGTCTAGTCAAAGCTATGGTTTTTCCAGTAGTCATATATGGATATGAGAGTTGGACTATAAAGAAAGCTGAGTGCTGAAGAATTGATGCTTGAACTATGGTGCTGGAGAAGATTCTTGAGAGTCCCCTGGACTGCAAAATCAAACTGGTCAATCCTAAAGAAAATAAGTCCTGAATATTCATTGGAAGGATTGATGTCAAAGCTGAAACTCCAATACTTTGGCCACCTGATGGGAAGAACTGACTCACTGGAAAAGACCCTCATGTTTGGAAGGATTACAGGCAGGAGGAGAAGAGGATGATAGAGGATGAGATGGTTGGATGGCATCACTGACTCAATGGACATGAATTTGAGCAGGCTCTGGGAGCTGGTCTTCCTGCAGACTATGGGGTCGCAAAAAGTCGGACACTACTGAGTGACTGAACAGAACTGAACTGAGAATCCATGCTCCATTATCTTAACCTCTCTTGATTCTGCTCTTAATCATTTAATGACAATAAGAATGACATCTTCTTCATATGATAGCTGTAAGATGAAACAAGATCATATGTTTTAAGTCATTAGAATGCTGAAACACAGTAAACGCTACAATCTATATATGTTAGCTTTCATCAGTCCCTTTATGTTGTTGCAAGACTCTTCCATAAACTCTCTTTTCTTTCCATTTCTATGTATTCTTTCAAAATCACCTTTTATAGTGCATGGCTTCAACTGTTCTCTTGATACTGGGAAGTTGTTAAGTCTATATTTTTTTCATTTCTAACTAATCTTATGTGTTTTAGCATAAGACATTCAGTTTTGTATTCAGAATCTTTATCTAAAACCCAGCATGCAAATCACTGGCCCATGTGTGTTTTTCTTTTTTTCTTTTTACTTTACATAGATTCCCACTTTTCTGCCTGTTTATATGGTACTAAGTTTCATCAAATTGGTTATGCCAGAAACCTGCTTGTCATTTTGACTCCTTTTTTCCTGATCCTTCACAGCCAATTAACCACATAGCCTTCCCATTTTAAATGTTCAAAGTATGTTTTACCTATTTTTTTCCTCAGTACTTTGGATTTTATTTTAACCTCTATAACTTTTTTTTTTCAAATAAACTCTTTACAATATTCTCAATGGTTAAACTTGCTCCATTCTTACAAAGTAATCATACTGAGATCTTTGCAATATACTAATATTATGAAAACTTTCTTCTACAAGAAATTCATCAATATCTTGCCATAACCCTTCTAAAGCATATTTCATAAAGTGCTGCATCTCCTTTCTCCTGCACAGCATGCTTCAGCAATTCTAAACATGTTCAGTTGCCAAAGTGGACTGTGGAAGAATGCACTGTCTGAGATGACTGTTATACACATAAGTGGCAATCCCCCCCTGATTAAGAAACAGAATTGATGTTATTTCCATTTGCATTTAGTGGGAGCCTGTTACTCCTCTAGCCAGTAGAGTACAGTGACCACAATCCTAGATCTCTTTCAAGGCTCAGCCTTGAAAAGGATCTGGCTTCCTCCTTTTTCTACCTCTAGCTCTCTTGTCTCTCTCTCTCTGTGTCTCGCTATCTCTCTCAGGACATTTACCCTTAGAATCTAGCCACCATGCTGTAAGAAAGCCCCAAAGAGTCCATACAGAGAAACCACATGAAAAGTCCCATATAGAGAGAAACTGGAATCCAAAGTCAACAACCAGCATCAAAGGCCATATATATAAGTCAAGTTTTCCAGACCCACAAAATCTGTGAATGTAATAAATGGTTATTTAATGCCACTAAATTTCCCTGTAATTTGTCACTCAGCCATATTACCAGGAATATACACCATGCTATTCTATATCTATTCTCTGGAAATTAACTTCCTTCTGAAACATTTTCAATTTCCTAACATCTAAAATCAAGACAGAAGCAACATCAGCCTTCCTCATCAACAGTTATTCAAGTTATTAATTACAATTTAAATATTACTTCTTCTGGTCTATTTTTCATCCCTCAGACTGTAGGGTCTCTTATTATTGCTTATGCCTATTAATATATACACTATTCTTCCTTTATCAAAGCACTCTTCAAACTTGACATGAATAATTGCCAACCTTCATTGGAATGTAAGATCAGTGAGTGTTGAATACCTCTTTTGTCTATAATTCCATGGGGTTGCACAGAGCCATACAGGACTGAAGAGACTTAGCATATCCCCTCATGTGCCAAGTGAAATAGTGAATTATGCAAACTTGTGCTATGTGCTGAATCAGGTTTTTTTTTTTTTTTAATCAGAATCTAAACAACATTCCAGCACAAGCTGGAATCAAGATTGCCAAGAGAAATATCAATAACCTCAGATATGCACATGTCACCACCATTATGGCAGAAAGTGAAGAGGAACTAAAAAGCCTCTTGATGAAAATGAAAGAGGAGAGTGAAAAAGTTGGCTGAAAGCTCAACATTCAGAAAACAAAGATCATAGCATCTGGTCCCATCAGTTCATGGGAAATAGATGGGGAAACAGTATCACACTTTCTTTTTGGGGGCTTCAAAATCACTGCAGATGGTGATTACAGCCATGAAATTAAAAAATGCTCACTCCTTGGAAGGAAAGTTATGAACAACCTAGATAGCATATTCAAAGGAGAGACATTACTTTGCCAACAAAGGTCCGTCTAGTCAAGGCTATGGTTTTTCCAGTGGTCATGTATGGATGTGAGAGTTGGACTGTGAAAAAAGCTGAGCACCGAAGAATTGATGCTTTTGAACTGTGGTGTTGGAGAAGACTTTTGAGAGTCCCTTGGATTGCAAGGAGATCTAACCAGTCCATTCTGAAGGAGATCAGCCCTGGGATTTCTTTAGAAGGAATGATGCTAAAGCTGAAACTCCAGTACTTTGGCCACCTCATGCGAAGAGTTGACTCATTGGAAAAGACTCTGATGCTGGGAGAGACTGGGGACAGGAGAAGGGGATAACAGAGGATGAGATGGCTGGATGACATCACCGACTCGATGCACATGAGTTTGGGTGAACTCTGGGAGTTGGTGATGGACAGGGAGGCCTAGCGTGCTGCGATTCATGGGTTGACAAAGAATCGGATACAACTGAGCGACTGAACTGGACTGATAAGCAACATAAGGCAAAATAATGAAAAAAAAATTAAACTTAAATAGCTTAATTCATGATTTCCCCCAATTAAATGGATTTATAAATTGACCTGAAAAAGAAAAGTTAAAATCAAAAATATTTATAATTTTTCCAGCTCAAGACTTCAAGTGAATTCGGTTTCTTAGATTTAGTTAAATTAACATAACAGTTAGACTTAAAAATGGTGAAAATGGAAAATGGATGCAGTTGTATAACATAAGAAATGATGTATATACCTGTAATTAGATCTGTAGTTAGATCAGATCAGATCAGATCAGATCAGTCACTCAGTTGTGTCCAACTCTTTGTGACCCCATGAATTGCAGCACGCCAAGCCTCCCTGTCCATCACCAACTCCCGGAGTTCACGAAGACTCACGTCCATTGAGTCAGTGATGCCATCCAGCCATCTCATCCTCTGTCGTCCCCTTCTCCTCTTGCCCCCAATCCCTCCCAGCATCAGAGTCTTTTCCAATTAGTCAACTCTTCACATGAGGCAGCCAAAGTACTGAGTTTCAGCTTTAGTATCATTCCTTCTACAGAAATCCCAGGACTGATCTCCTTCAGAATGGACTGGTTGGATCTCCTTGCAGTCCAAGGGACTCTCAAGAGTCGTCTCCAACACCACAGTTCAAAAGCATCAATTCTTCAGTGCTCAGTCTTCTTCACAGTCGAACTCTCAAATCCATACATGACCACAGGAAAAACCATAGCCTTGACTAAAGAACCTTTGTTGGCAAAATAATGTCTCTGCTTTTGAATATGCTATCTAGGTTGGTCATAACTTTCCTTCCAAGGAGTAAGCATCTTTTAATTTCATGGCTTCAGTCACCATCTGTAGTGATTTTGGAGCCCAGAAAAATAAAGTCTGACACTGTTTCCACTCTTTCCCCATCTATTTCCCATGAAGTGATGGGACCGGATGCCATGATCTTCGTTTTCTGAATGTTGAGCTTTAAGCCCACTTTTTCACTCTCCTCTTTCACTTTCATCAAGAGGCTTTTTGGTTCCTCTTCACTTTCTGCCATAAGGGTGGTGTCATCTGCATATCTGAGGTTATTGATATTTCTCCCGGCAATCTTGATTCCAGCTTGTGTTTCTTCCAGTCCAGCATTTCTCATGATGTACTCTGCATATAAGTTAAATTAACAGGCTGACAATATACATCCTTGACCTACTCCTTTTCCTATTTGGAACCAGTCTGTTGTTCCATGTCCAGTTCTAACTGTTGCTTCCTGACCTGCATACAAATTTCTCAAGAGGCAGATCAGGTGGTCTGGTATTCCCATCTCTTTCAGAATTTTCCACAGTTTATTGTGATCCACACAGTCCAAGGCTTTAGCATAGTCAATAAAGCAGAAATAGATGCTTTTCTGGAACTCTCTTGTTTTTTCCATGATCCAGCAGATGTTGGCAATTTGATCTCTGGTTCCTCTGCCTTTTCTAAAACCAGCTTAAACATGAGGAAGTTCACATTTCACATATTGCTGAAGGCTGGCTTGGAGAATTTTGAGCATTACTTTACTAGCATGTGAGATGAGTGCAATTGTCTGGTAGTTTGATCTGTAGTTAAGGAAATGGCAATCCACTCCAGTATTCTTGCCTGGAAAATCCCATGGACAGAGGAGCCTGGTAGGCTACAATCCATGGGGTCGCAAAGAGTTGGACATGACTAAGCGACTTCACTTTCTTTCTAAATGCTAGTGAAGTAGAGATATTAGGGACCTACTCTAAGTATGACTGAAAACATATTGAAGTTGATATTAGTATTTCTTGTGTACAGTATGTAGTACAGTTCCTACTTTCATTGCCCTGCAAATAAAGTTGCCAGCATGTGTGGCCATTTAAGCAGAATTTTTGCTTTGTGGTATATTTGTTTTGTTTGTTTATGTGATATGATGACATGCAAAAAGAGCTACATGATAAATATTGACAGTTTTGAAGTAATCTGTGTGAAGCGTTCTTAAGCCTGGTTTAATTTCTCTAAAACATCTCTTGATATTTTGTATGTTGTTGGTGGTGGTAGACTTAAAAAAAATTCTTATCAAAAATAATAGATTTAAGCCTTAAAATTGAAGGAAAAGTATAGTCATTATCATTCATGTTATTTTCTAGATGAATATTGTAGTTGTAATTCTATGAAAAGAACAATGTTAGTCAGAGTCAAAAAATGGGGAAAAAAAAAAAAAAAAAAGTTCAGCCAGTCTAGAAATAAGTAGAATCTAGGTAGCTTTTACTTCTACTTTGAAATGGGTTTATGAAGGTATATTTGGTGAATAAAATGTTTGGTCCTTGGATTTTATCAGATAAGATGTGCTGAAAAAAATACATCAGTCACTTATAGCTTTAAATAGCCACTGAGATTGTTTTCTCATCCCCAGATTTTTTGAGGGGACTGATCTTAGGCAGATTTCTAATTTTCCCCTATCCCCATTATCTACCCATGGTAAATCATTTAATTACTCAGTTTTCAGTCATTTTGATTCATATGGGGTACTTAATTTGAATCTTATATGTAATCATGGAATTCAAAGTACCAGCAAAACACTGGGGATCTATTTGACATAAGAAAAGAAGATAATTATCTTTTGCATCACTGGAATTACACATGTTCTATTTACACAAACTGTATGGGTAAATAAAACCTGAACAAAAGTACAATTTCAAATAAAACTACAGATGTAGATTTGGATGTCAATAAAGATATAAACTTGAGCATGCTGTGTATTTTGTCACTCAGTTTTGTCTGACTCTTTGCGATCCCGTGGACTGTAGCCTGCCACACTACTCTGTCCATGGGGATTCTCCAGGCAAGAATACTGGAGTATATACACAGTATATATATGCACTTTTCCCCATAGTCTACTAAGCTTAATCACTACAAAACCTCAAATTTAGTATTTTCTAGAGATATTTGTTTTCTTCCTTGCAAACCTGTTTCAACGCAAACCCAATTCTTGATCAATGGCATTAGAGTGCCATGAAAATCCTTTTGCCCATGTGCAAAACATGCAACTAAGCTTGATTTATTCTCTTTTCCTTCAGCATCTACCTTTCAGAATTACAGATGATTATAGGTCAGAATCATGTCTCAATTCTGGCTGCTTCATGTTGTTCCAAAAGGTGTTATGTTAGTATGACCCACACAATTCTGGTTTCTGTACCATTTATAAAAATGTTCTTACTGGAGTCTTCCAATTACATAATGTCACTAGCCATCCGGCTCTACAAAGTTTGAGCCATTAGCCACTGACCTTAGAAACCATCCCAAAAGAGTTCACAGCAGATGTCAGGAATGAAGCACTCTGTGCTCTGGGAAAACTGGTAGAACAGACCTTCAGATAGTTAGATATTTTCAGGAGAATCTTTTTATGAACTCAGATTCTTGCATCATCCCACACTTAGAAAGAGCACTAAAATGTTTAACTAAGGAAACTGCTTTTCCTGACTAGCAGCAACCTTCTACAGAGATTTGTGTGTGGTGGCATGTATCCTATTGGTCAAAATCACACGTTGCATTTTCTTCCCTCCTTTCCTCATCAGAACAGTTTCTCAGTGCAATCTGAGAGGCTGTTTCTTGGACTATTGTCCTCAGAAAGACACTGAATAAAGTCAACTCACAGTTTTAACCTTGTGCATTCCTTTTAGTCAATAAATCTTTGCATGGAGTCCTATCTCTCAATAAAGGCTTCCCTGTTACTTCCAGGAATTGAATACTTTTCAAGACAAACTCTTAGACTATGGGAAGTCACTTTTTTAAATTAATTTATTACAGAATAGTTGCTTTACAATGTTGTTAGTTTCTACCATATAGCAAACAAACTCAATCATATGTATACATATAGTTCATATGTTCCCTCTCTTTTGGATTTACCTCCCATTCAGATAACCACAAAGCATTGAGTAGAGTTCCCTGTTCTATACAGTATGTGTTCATTAGTTATCTACTTTATACATAGTATTGGTAGTGTGTATGCATCAATCCCAATCTCACAATTCCTTCTACCCCTTTCCCTCTTGGTATCTATATATTTGTTCTGTACATCTGTGTTACCTATTATTGTTAAGCTCTTCTTGTGCCTGGCTACCAACAGTCCTCTTCAGGCAAAATCCAGCTTCAGAATTCTTGAGGTAGAAAGCTGTCACTCACACTCCAAGGTCACAAAAACTCCCAAATTCTTAGAAAAACTGCAATTTCTTCAGAAACTGATCTGAAGATGGTGCTTTTGACATAATCTCAAATAAAATGCATGTTATACTTATAGATTTAGTAAACCATGTCAGGTTAAATCAATCTATCAACTAGTTGAAATGCTGCGAGAGGAAGGATAATGCCTCAACGTTCCTTGTAATTCTGAAATCTCTCATTTTGTTTATTGTTTAAATGACCATCTGAATGGGACCTCTCATAATATCTTATATGGGAAAATCTAAAACAAACAACCAAAAAATTGTCTCTTTATTCCAGAATTTGTAAGTACAAATCAAATTTGGGGTTCAAATCCGAAGAATATAAAAAAGCATCATGAGCTCAGTTGCTCAGTCATGTCTGACTCTTTGCCACTCCCTGGACTATTATATTCCCCAGGCTCCTCTGCCCACGGAATTTTTCAGGCAAGATTACTGGGGTGGGTTGCCATTTCCTCCTCCAGGAAAATACATCAGAGTGAGCATAATTTTATAGGTTGTACTCACTGTTAGTTTAGTCAGATATTGAACCTTCATTTGAAATTGAACTGATATTATTAAAATTTTATTTAACATATATTGATAATTACAGATTCCTGAAAGGATTGATATTCAAATGTATGTTCTTTTTTATAAATTATTGTATAATGTCTCATAAATAATGCAAATGAGTATTAAGATATGTCCATATTTCCCCATTTTAATTAACTGTACACTTTCTAAAAAAGTTAGTGACTAATTTAAGATCAAAGTTAATTTACTGTCTACCCTTCAAATGCCTATAAAACTTATTTGAATTGCTTTGATGTCAGTATGTTTGAAGAGATGTCCACAGACACAAGCTAATCATATACAATACAAATACATCCACAAATCTGATCAGTCAGTACATAAAAAGTTAAATGTATACACCACTTTGCTGGAAAGAAATTGGCATGATCTAGAAATTGTGAGTTTAGGTTATAAACATGTTTGTCCATCTCTGTTGAGTGAAAGGTAATAAAGTTGAAATCTCTGCAAAGTCAGTGCTGAATGAGAGATTTATGTATAATATGTGACTTAATTCCAAAAGTATATAGGTAAAAAAGAAAATTATTTTAAACCTATCAATATCACTTCAAAATACATGAGAAAAAATTGACAAAATATTATGTTCAAACAGTCAAATGGATTTTTAAAGAGATTTTTAAAACACTCAGAAATTCAAAGAAAAAGCAGACCAAAAGTTAGTATAAATACTGAAGCAATGAAATAATGATATTGAACAACATCATTAACAAGTTTAGGGTAATAGATGTGTAGAATTCTGCTACTAATTAATGACTGATAAACTTTCTTTTCAAGCATATAAAAAATGCTTGTGTGTCTTAAAACATAAAAAAAAAAAAAGACTGAAATTGTGAAGGACATGGTTTTCAAAATAATATAATTGTTAAACATTATGAACAAATGCAAAGTTTTCCCTGAGTTTGGGAATTAAAAAGGATATTTCAAAATAAACTATATATCAAAGGAAAAATAGACAATACATGAGTAAAGAAAACTAGGAAAGTAAAACAATGAAAATAGAGATAAAATGAAAAAAGAAAATAAATTAAAAGACTATTTAGCAGCAGAAAAGCATTTTTAAAATGTGTGTTCTCTAGCTATTTACAGGATTCCTTAAGATGTATTTATTATAGAAATAAGTGTAACAGATTGGGACTGAAAAAATTAAAATAATAAATTCATACAGTAATATGACCTGTCTATGCCTACATAATCTTACCACGAGAGAAGGAATGCTGTTCTTTGAATCCATCTTAGATTCAAAGTAGTTCAGTCACTCAGTCGTGTTTGACTCTTTGCCACCCCAAGGACTGCAGCATGACAAACTTCCTTGACCATCACCAGCTCCTGGAGCTCGTTCAAAATCATGACCATCTAGTCGGTGAGCCATGAACCATCTCATCCTCTGCTGTCTCCTTCTCCTCCAGACTTCAATCTTTCCCAGCAGCAGGATCTTTTCTAATGAGCCAGTTCTCTGTGTCAGATGGTCAAAATATTGGAGCTTCAGCTTCAGCATCAGTCCTTCTAATGAATATTCAGGAATGATTTCCTTTAGGATTGAGTGGTTTGATCTCCTTGCTGTCCAAGGGACTCTCAAGAGTCTTCTGCAACACCACAGTTAAAAAGCATCAATTCTTTGGTGTTCTGCTTTCTTTATGGTCCAACTCTCACATCCGTACATGACTACTGGAAAAATGATAGCTTGGACTAGATAGACCTTTGTTGGCAAAGTTATGTCTCTGCTTTTTAATATGCTGTCTAGGTTGTCATAGCTTTTCTTCCAAGAAGCAAGAGTCTTTAAATTTCATGGCTGTAGTCACCATCTGCAGTGATTTTGGAGTGCCCAAAAATAAAGTCTCTCACTGTTTCCATTATTTCCCCATCTATTTTCCATGAAGTGATGGGACTGGATGCCTGATCTTAGTTTTTCAAATGTTGAGTTTTAAGCCAGCTTTTTCATACTCCTGTTTCACTTTCATCCACAGGCTCTTTAGTTTCTTTTCACTTTCTGCCATAAGGGTGGTATCATCTGAAAATCTTTATTCCAGTTTGTGCTCCATCCAGCCCGGCATTTTGCATGATGTACTCTGCATATAAGTTAAATAAGCAGGGTGACAATACACAGCCTTGACGTCCTCCTGTCCCAATTTGGAACCAATCCATTGTTCCATATCCGGTTTTAACTTTTGCTTCCTGAATAGCATACAGATTTCTCAGGGGGCAGGTAAGGTGGTCTGGTATTCCCAGCTCTTTAAGAATTTTCTAGTTTGTTGTGATCCACACAGTCAAAGGCTTTAGCGTAAACAAGCAGATGCTTTTATGGAGTTCTCTTGTTTTTTCTATGATCCAATGGATCATCTTATATACTGGGTCACAAATACAGACAACAAAGCATATGTTGAGAAGGAAAGGCCAATATGAGAGCTGAAGGATTGAAACTGTCTGAGACATTTATTGAAGAATGAATTTGTTAACGGTTTTAGAATAAGTAAGCAGATGTTCACAGTAGAACCTGCTGGTGTTGGGGGAGGGGAGAATCAAAGGTACATTAGGAGTTAGATAACTACTGATTATAAAATCTAAATTTAACAAGCAGGTGTATGATGATATATTTGGAATATTAATTGGTGATAGGTTGATTACTTGAGAAATAAAGTTATTTTTATACATTCCTTCCCAACTTATATCCTTTCAGATTACTCCATCTAAATATCAAGTATGGACCCTCCATTTTTCTTCGAGACAAGTGGGCAAGAACCCCATTTTTAGGTTCTAAATTAAAATAAGTGTAATTCTCTTTGTGAGATATTGTAGAATGTTTAAAAATTGGTACAAACAGATAAACGTCTTAAAGTGTGAAGACCAGTTGTCTAGCTGCCCCCTGCCAGCCACAAGTGAGAAGCTAAATGGTCTTTTGAAATGAAAGTGCTGAATATACTTGTGAGAATTTAGAGACAAAGAGCTGAAAGTGAGAGGCAGCATTAAGTGCAAGACCACTACCCCTGGTTCTTAAGCAGTCACAAACGGGAAAAATTGAGAACGTAAGGAATATATGAGGTGGTTCTACATGAAATTTGTGAACCAATCAGAGGGAGAGCACATTATCATTTTCCAGCTTCAGGCTTCAGTGAGGTAATCGAAATATGTCTTATACTATCAGATTTGAGTTGCACTGGTAAATTTAGGCATGGATTTAAAAATTCTGGCTTATTCTAAAGCCTAAGTTGTGCAAAGACCAAAGAGTGACATGTAAGTAATCTCATCATGAGATAATGAGCACATGAATATTACCCATGCTACACATCTCAGAAAGAGGGAATCTAATCTAAGAAGATGGTAGTAGGTGGAAATAAATAATAAATAGTCCATGGATTTACGTTGTTGCTGTTTAGATGCTTTCTTCAATTTAAGTCTGAATTTGCAAATAAGGAGTTCATGATCTGAGCCACAGTCAGCTCTCAGTCTCATTTTTGCTGAATGAATACAGCTTCTCCACCTTTAACTGCAAAGAATAAAATCAATCTGATTTTGGTATTGACCATCTGGTGATGTCCATGTGTAGAGTCTTCTTTTGCGTTCTTGGAAGATGGTGTTTGCTAAGACCAGTGTGTTCTCTTGGCAAAACTCTATTAGTCTTTGACATGCTTCGTTTTGTACTCAAGGCTAAATTTGCCTGTTACTCCAGGGATCTCTTAATTTCCTACTTTTGCATTCCAGTCCCCTATAATGTACACCATGAGAAACGCTGGGCTGGAAGAAGCACAAGCTGGAATCAAGATTGCCGGGAGAAATATCAATAACCTCAGATATGCAGATGAAACCACCCTTATGGCAGAAAGTGAAGAGGAACTCAAAAGCCTCTTGATGAAAGTGAAAAAGGAGAGTGAAAACGTTGGCCTAAAGCTCAACATTCAGAAAACTAAGATCATGGCATCTGGTCCCATCACTTCATGGGAAATAGATGGGGAAACAGTGGAAACAGTGTCAGACTTTATTTTTTGGGGCTCCAAAATCACTGAGATGGTGATTCAGTTCAGGTCAGTTCAGTCGCTCAGTTGTGTCCAACTCTTTGTGACCCCATGAATCACAGCATGCCAGGCCTCCCAGTCCATCACCAACTCCTGTGCTTGTGCTGTGCTTTACTAACTCTATGTTGTGCTTGTGTGAATGAATGACATGCCCTGCGTGAAGCAAGTGAGGAGCCCTGCTCTGCGGTTCCATGGTGATCTCATACAGCTTATGCCAGAAAACTCCCTGTCGGGAGTTTATACCGACCTGCCAATGTCAAGAGGCACCCAATGTCTCCTTCGGGAACCGACCAGAAATGGGCAAAGAGTGTGGACCGAACTCTCCTTTCTCAGTCAGACTTTTTGGTATCTTTGACCATTTCCTAACTACTTGGGAATTAGAAGTATTAACATAATCTATCGGATCATAGACTTTCAAGGGACTTGTGATCTATACTGTCACTGTGTACTGTTACTTAGGTCCCAAACTTGGATTGGTAGTCAGGAAAGTGCCTAGCCTTGCTAGGAATCGAAAGTTTGGAAGCTAGATGGAGCTCTAGCTCCAAGAACATCTCTGAGGTTAAAGGTTACTCAGATTGGGACCACAATGTGTGTGTGTGTGTGTGTGTGTGTGTTTCCCCCTTTGGTAATGCTGGCTCTTAGTGGACCAGGGGAGGCTCTTATACTGATGTGGTGATGCTTAGAAGGAACATCTCAGTTTTATGTTTGTAACGGTCTTATTGTGGTCAGGAATATATTCAGGGTCATGCACTGGCACTCAGGTGACAAATGTTTTCCCCCAGCGGTCTTAGCTTGGGAGGCATTCCAGAAGGTTACTCTGATTGCACCCCGGGTGGCATCAGAGGCAAGCAAACTTAATGGTGAAGAGCTGGACGTTAGTCAGGGATGCTATCAGGTCAACAACCCCTGGTACACCCCCAACCCGTCTCAGTGGTAGAACCAGGAGGGACGAGTACGGTGCCTGTGTCAGTCAGTCCAACCAGGAAGAAAAAGCTTTTGGTGTAAATTCTGTCTACACCCCCCATCTAGAGCAGGGAGGGTTGCCTCCAGCAGAAAGATGGTGCTGGTCCCTTTTTTTCTCTCTTACAGATGGGAGCTAACAATTCCAGCCTTATTCCTTTGAACTGTGTCCTGAAAAACTGGGATAGATTTGATCCCCAGGACTTAAAGAAACACACCTGGTCTTCCTATGTAATACTGCATGACCACAGTATCCATTGGAGGACAATGAATGGTGGCCAGTTGGAGGGTCTCTTAAGTATAATACTGTTTTACAATTAGACGGGTTCTGTAAGAAACAAGGGAAATAGGTAGAAGTAGCATATGTGTTGCCCTTTTTCTCTCTGCGAAATATGCTAGACATATGTCCTAAGGGTATAGATTTGGGCGTGAAACTTTCAGCTCCCTCCTGTCCTCCTACTTTGCCCCCATACCCGGGGCTCCAAACTGAGCAAACCGAAAGCCAGAGAACCTCCCTCAGAAGGGTTGCCTTTGTCTCAGTGGAAACGCAAACTGACATCCAAACTGCCTTGGTCTCAGTGGAAACACAAACTGAGATTCAAAGTGTCCACGTGGAGGTCCAAACAACTCCTGTCTCAGTATGACCTCAGACTACTCTGGTTTCAGTAGAAACTCAGACCATTGAAGTAAGAGATGAGAGGGAGGACAGGAGACAAAGAGGAAAAGAAAAACAGGTTTCTCCAATCTATCCCTGGGGTCATATGTGCAGAGCAGCCAAAGAGACTGAGGAATAGCTACACAAGCTCTTGCTTCTTCATGAAACACCCATCGGGAGAAATAATTAGTCTCTGAGAGTTAATAAGCCTTTTCCTTATCAAGAAATACAAAGAAGCAAGGAGGATCTGGAAGACTATAGAGGACCCAGAAAAAATATATTAGAGCTTTTAAAGGTGTTACTCTGCTTTATGACCTTACTTGGAAGGATGTGATGTGTATCTTGGAACAAACGCTGACTCCCGACTCAAAGACTCGAGTTTTGGAAAAAGGTGTTGCTTATGGAGATGAATGGCTTGGTAATGAATCAGTAGGGAAGAGGGAGGACAAGATAGTGGCCCTCCTCACTGGGAATCAGGCTGTCCCAACTACAGAACCAGACTGGGACTACAACACAGCTAAAGGAAGATGGGATCAGAGTCATTTTGTCAGATGTATTCTTGAAGGACTCAGGCAAGCGTGTTCCAAGCCTTTCAGTTCAGTTCAGTTCAGTTCAGTCACTCAGTCGTGTTCGACTCTTTGTGACCCCATGAATTGCAGCACGCCAGGCCTCCCTGTCCATCACCAACTCCTGGAGTTCACTCAGACTCACGTCCATCGAGTTGGTGATGCCATCCAGTCATCTCATCCTCTGTCATCCCCTTCTTCTCCTTCCCTGACCCCAGCATCAGGGTCTTTTCCAGTGAGTCAACTCTTCACATGAGGTGGCCAAAGTACTGGAGTTTCAGCTTTAGCATCATTCCTTCCAAAGACCACCCAGGGCTGATCTCCTTTAGGATGGACTGGTTGGATCTCCTTGCAGTCCAAAGGACTCTCAAGAGTCTTCTCCAACACCACAGTTCAAAAGCATCAATTCTTCAGCACTCAGCTTTCTTCACCTTTAAACTATGTCAAATTGGCAGACATAGAACAGGAGGAGAAGGAAGCTCCTGATAAATTCCTAGATAGACTGACAGAGGCCCTTCGCAGATTCACTAAGATTGATCCCGAATATGAAGAGGGAAAAGTGATCTTCAAGGATAGATTTCTCATTCAGTTGGCTCCAGATATCCGCCGTAAGCTATTAAAACGGGTGTATGGACCAAATCAGTCTTTACATACTCTGTTACAACTGGCTCAGACAGCCTATTATGGTAGGGAATATGAGGAAAAGAAAGAAAGGCAGAGAAAGACAAAGGAAAAGGCAGAAGCCTTCACAATGGCTATGAAAATTGTTCTTAAACAGCCTGAGAAAAATGCCCAGAGGGACCCAGGTGTAAAGGGATGGGCTTACTATTACTGTGGAAAGGAGGGGAACCTCAAGCGGGATTGCCCTCAGGCATCTAAGCTGCCCCGGCTCCAAGTCCGGTCTGCAAAGGACCCACACTGAAAGAGAGACTGCCCCCAGAGGCATAGGTCTCCGGTGTCGGACTCTCCAGACATTCACGACTGAAGGTGCCTGGGGGTCCCCACACAAGCTCCCATCCTAATTACACCTGAGGAACCCCGGGTATTAATAATTGTGGGGGGCCAATCTGTCGATTTCCTTTTACATACTGTGGCAACCTACTCTGTGCTTACTGAAGCCGCTGGCCCACTTTCTTCCCCGTCCACTTCTGTAATGGGACTATCTGGACGAGCCAAAAGGTATAATTTCAGTTATTCTTTATCTTGTAACTGGGATTCTGTGCTGTTTTCACACGAGTTTCTGATCGTGCCAGAATCTCCCTTACCCCTTTTGGGGAAGGATATACTAAGCCTCTGTTTTCATGAATATGGAGCCCTCCCTTTCTCTCCCTTTAGTTGAAAAACATGTAAATCCTAGAGTATGGGCTGATGGAAAATCTGTGGGTCGGGCACAAAATGCTATTCCTGTAGTTGTCAAGCTCAAAGACCGGCCCTTATTTTCACATAAGAAGCAGCATCCACTGAAACCTGAGGTTAAGGAAGGGTTAAAACCCATCATCGAAAATTTAAAGGAGCAGGAACTATTAATTCCCTGGAACAGTCCCTGCAACACTCCTATTTTTGGGTATAAAAAAATCAAATGGTAAATGGAGACTAGTTCAAGATTTACAAATAATAAATGAGGCTATAGTTCCTTTACACCCTGTGGTGTCTAATCCTTATACTCTATTGTCTGAAATTCCTGAATGAGCCAAATATTTCTCAGTAATTGATTTGAAAGATGCCTTCTATTCAGTGCCTTTGGCAGAGGAAAGTCAATTTGTATTTGCCTTTGAAGACCCTACACAGCCAGCTTCTCAGTTAACCTGGACAGTTTTGCCCCAGGGATTTCATGACAGTCTTCACTTATTTGGACAAAGTTTGTCATGGAATCTACAAAACTTTAATAGCTCTGAAGCGGTGGTATTACAATATGTAGATAATATTTTGCTCTGTGCTGAGACAGAGGAAGCTTGTTCACGAGCCTCAGAAGATTTCTTAAACTTTCTGTCAGGCTGCAGTTACAAGGCATCAAGAGAAACTTTGTCTCAGCTTTGTCAACAATCGGTTAGATATCTGTGCCTAATCATATCAGAAGGGACAAGGGCCATAGGCCCTGAGAGAATTAAATCTATACTAAACTGACCTAGAGCCAGACATCCTGGAATGTGAAGTCAAGTGGTCCTTAGAAAGCATCACTAAGAGCAAGACTAGAGAAGGTGATGAAATTCCAGTTGAGCTATTACAAATCCTGAAAGATGATGCTGTGAAAGTGCTGCACTCAATGTGCCAGCAAATTTGGAAAACTCAGCATTGGCCACAGGACTGGAAAAGGTCAGTTTTCATTCCGATCCCAAAGAAAGGCAAAAGGTCAGTTTTCATTCCGATCCCAAAGAAAGGCAAAGCCAAAGAATGCTCAAACTACCACACAATCGCACTCATCTCACACACTAGTAAAGTAATGCTCAAAATTCTCCAATCCAGGCTTCAGCAATATGTGAACTTCCTGATGTTCAAGCTGGTTTTAGAAAAGGCAGAGGAATCAGAGATCAAATTGCCAACATCTGCTGGATCATGGAAAAAGCAAGCGAGTTCCAGAAAAACATCTATTTCTGCTTTATTGACTATGGCAAAGCCTTAGTCCATCTAGTCAAGGCTATGGTTTTTCCTGTGGTCATGTATGGATGTGACAGTTGGACTGTGAAGAAGGCTGAGCACCAAAGAATTGATACTTTTGAACTGTGGTGTTGGAGAAGACTCTTGAGAGTCCCTTGGACTGCAAGGAGATCCAACCAGCCCATTCTGAAGGAGATCAGCCCTGGGTGGTCTTTGGAAGGAATGATGCTAAAGCTGAAGCTCCAGTACTTTGGCCACCTGATGCGAAGAGTTGACTCACTAGAAAAGACTCTGATGCTGGGAGGGATTGAAGGCAGGAGGAGAAGGGGATGACAGAGGATGAGATGTCTGGAGGGCATCACTGACTCGATGGACGTGAGTCTGAGTGAACTCCGGGAGTTGGTGATGGACAGGGAGGCCTGGCGTGTTGCAATTCATGGGGTCGCCAAGAGTTGTACACGACTTAGCGACTGAACTGAACTGAACTGAACTGAAATCATTCCCTACCTATGACTTTAAGACAATTGAGAGGATTTTTGGGAATCACAGGTTATTGTCGCATTTGGATTCTGGGTTATGGGGAACTTGACTGGCCTTTATATAAACTTATAGCTGAAACTCAACAGGCCTAAACCGACAAACTGGTTTGGTCTCCAGAAATTCAAAAGGCTTTTAAGATTCTTCAGACTGCTCTCCTACAAGCTCCAGCTCTGAGCTTGCCCACAGGGTCAGAATTTGATTTGTTTGTCACTGAAAGAAAAGGTATGGCTTTCGGAGTTTTGACACAACCCCGAGGGCCTCATCAGCAACCTATTGCTAATCTAAGCAGAGAATTAGATGTAATTTCATGTGGGTGGCCCCATTGCCTAAGAGTAATTGGGGCAACGGCTTTATTAGCACCTGAAGCTTTAAAAATAATTAACGGATGAAACCTTACTTTACTGACTTCTCATAATGTGAATGGAATCTTAAATTCTAAGGTTAATATTTGGATGACAGACCATAGGCTTCTTAAATATTAGTCATTGTTGTTAGAAGGACCTGTAAATAAGCTTAAAGTTTGTGGAAATTTAAATCTTGTCACTTTCCTTCCTGAGAAGGAAAATGAAACACCTGATCACGATTGTTCCCAACTCCTAACTTTAAACTATGCACCTCGGGAGGATCTAATGGATACCCCATTAGACAATCCTGACATGGAAATATTTACAGATGGCAGATCTTTTGTTCAGGATGGAAAGCGTAAAGCAGGTTATGCTGTGGTGACTGCTGAACAGGTTTTTGAAGCAAAATCTCTCCCCCAAGGAACCAGTGCTCAGTTAGTGGAGCTTGCTGCTCTGCCCAGAGCTCTAGAGTTAAGCAAAGGACAGCGAGTAAATATCTACACTGATTCTAAGTATACTTATTTGATTTTACATGCTCATGCTGCAATATGGAAAGAGAGACACTTTAAAACAGCAACAAGAGAACCTATTAAGCATTTCAGAGAGATCAAGAGACTTTTAACTGCTATATAGTGTCCTAAAGAAGTAGCTGTTATGCATTGCAAAGGCACAGCAGGGATGGGAGTAAAGTAGCCAAAGGTAATCAGTTGGCTGACTGTCAAGGCAGAAAAGCGGCAATTTATGAAACCCCTTCACTACAGGTCCTGTGGAACAGGAAAAACCACAATATTCTGAGAAAGAATTAAAAAGGTATGAGAAAAGAGGAGCAAAGATTACTGATAAAGGATGGTTACAGTCCAAGGATGGATGATTAATAATTCCTGAAAATGCTCAGTGGAAAATTCTTAAGGGTTTACTTCATAGTTTTCGTTTGGGTGCAGAGAGTACTTACCAAATGGCTTCTTGTTTGTTTGAAGGTAAAAATTTAATGAAAACTTTAAAGAACATTATCAAAAGGTGTGAGGTTTGTCAGAAAAATAACCCAAAGACTGAAAAGCTAGCAAAATCTGGATTACAACAAAGTGGGAAGTATCCTGGAGAGGCCTGGGAAATTGATTTTACCCATATGCCAAAAGCTAATGAATATTCTTGCTTACAAGTTTGGGCAGATACTTTTACTGGATGGATTGAGGCTTTTCCCTGTCATAGTGAGCAGGCTAAGGAGGTTATAAAGATTTTATCCCCAGGTTTGGGCTGCCACGGAGCCTTCAGAGTGACAGTGGCTCCGCCTTGAGAGCTGCTGTAACTCAGGGGGTGTCTAAAGCTCTAGGAATAGAATATCATTTACACTGTTCCTGGAGACCCCAATCCCCAGGAAAGGTTGAAAAATCTAATGACATTATCAAAAGACATCTGCACAAATTAACTCAAGAGATGCAGGACAATTAAATTAAAGCCCTACCCATAACTTTAATGAGGGCTCAGACTGCCCCCAAAAAAGGAGGGACTGTCCCCCTCTGAATGTATTTATGGAAGGCCTTTCTTACGCACAGACATTGTTATAGACCCTGAAGCCTTGGAATTAATTAGTTATGTAACTTAGCTCTCAGCTTTTCAACAGGCATTAACAGAACTCCGGGAGACAACTCCTGACCCAGCCTTTGAATCAAGCAAGCCTCTATTTGAGCCAGGAACTGAGGTCCTCATAAAAACATTGGGATCTGGGGGCCCATCCCTCTAGCCCCTCTGGGAAGGCCAGGTTATTCTTTCTTCTCCCACAGCTGTCAAAGTGTCAGGAATTGATTCGTGGGTACATCACACTCAAGTTAAGAGGTGGCACCCTGACCAAAACTAAGTGACTTCATTTTATGTCTTTACTTTCTATGCTCTGATTTTGTACTTCTCAGATGGGCCTGATAACCTATGTGAGCTTACTTCTGCTGACTCCAAAAATCCTAGGCCTGATAACCTATGTGAGCTTACTTCTGCTGACTCCAAAAATCCTAAGTCTGCCGTTTGATCCTCAAAACAATGCCTTTCTGTCCTGGGCTCACTCCTACACTGTATTCCACAATCAGTCTAACTGCTGGGTCTGTGGAGCACTCCCCTCTTCATCAGCGGAAGGCTTCCCATGGTGGACATCTCCACTTCAAGGAAAAGACTTTCTCCAAGTCTGTGAATACCTTCAACAACAATCATATGTGATGCCTCGTCTTCATCTGATGACATCTAACAATGCTAAAATGGACTGGTGCAACACATTGCACTTTAACTATGGACATAACGTGACTTTTAATTTTGATTTTAACTTGTTTTAATTACTATTTTGCCTTGCATCTGTAACTGTGTAACTGGATTTGTTTCTAGTCTCATGAAAGCTTTTAAGTTACAAATGGTTGCTCAAACTCCTGCTACGGCTGCAGCTTCCTCCAACTACTTTTGGGGCCCCTGGATCAAATATCCTCAATATGAGGATTAGGAAAATATGCTGCCTCACCAATTTAGGGACAACGCCCCTTGTCAGCTCCGAAGCAGTTATGGAATGAGAACGACGCCCCTTTTCCCTAGGCAACATAATTCTCCTAAAAGAAAAGAGGGGGATGAGAGGGTAACAGGCAGGAAGGCCAGGGGAGTCCAAACGAAGGAAATAGTCTGCAAGTGTCAGACATTTTTATCTCTCTTAAGCAGCAGGAGGAAACAAACTAGCGATATTTTTTCCTTTTCTATACAAATTTAAAAAGGAGGTTTCTCTTAAAATACTGTGTTGCCATAATGATACCTGGTTTCACCTGAAGTTAACTATTCTCAAACCTTGAGATAACCAATGCATTTTTCTTATGGAAATGTTTGTCTTAAGCTATGCTAATGTACTATGCATTTACCCCAAACTCTTGTCTTCAAGTCGGTTCCTCCTAATGGCTCAGAACCTACTTGACAAACCAGTATGTTATACTCAGATATTGTTCCCCTAATCTATGTAAATGAAAATATTTGTATGGTAATCTGTCCTTCTACAAGATTTAAGTTAATCATTTTATGTCCCAGGATGAACCATGTGGTGCCAAGATTATCCCAAAATGCATCTTATGGGTGAGGGGCCTGGTGCCATTCTGAGTTTTAAGACATTCCTTTCTTTCATTAACAGACTGCTAGTGACTATATAGCATCCAACTGAAGACTAGCAGGGGGGTACTCTTTCTGCCCCCTTCTGATGCCTATGTCAGAAGATTTCTCTATCTCCTTTATACTTTAATAAAACTTTATTACACAGAGCTCTGAGCGATCAAACCTCGTCTCTGGCCCCAGATTGAATTCTTCTCCTCTGGAGGCCAAGAATCCTGGCTGTCTTTCATTCAGCAACAACCTTTCACTAACATTCCAGGTTCCTATGCAATATTGCTGTTTACAGCATCGGACCATGCTTCTATTACCAGTCACATCCACAACTGGGTATTGTTTTTGCTTTGGCTCCATCCCTTCATTCTTTCTGGAGTTATTTCTCCACTGATCTCCAGTAACATATTGGGCACTTACCGACGTGGGGAGCTCCTCTTTCAGTATCTTATCATTTTGCCTTTTCATACTGTTCATGAGGTTCTCAAGGCAAGAATACTGAAGTGGTTTGCCATTCCCTTCTCCAGTGGACCACATTCTGTCAGACCTCTCCACCATGACCCTCCCATCTTGGGTGGCTAGACACGGTATGGCTGGTTTTATTGAGTTAGACAAGGCTGTGGTCCTTGTGATCAGACTGGCTAGTTTTCTGTGATTGTGGTTTCAGTGTGTCTGCCCTCTGATGCCCTCTTGCAACACCTACCATCTTACTAGGGTTTCTCTTACCTTGGACATGGGGTATCTCTTCATGGCTGTTCCAGCAAAGTGCAGCCACTGCTCCTTACCTTGGATGAGGGGTATCTCCTCACGGCTGCCTTTCCTGTCCTTGAATGTGCAGTAGCTCCTCTCGGCCCTCCTGTGCCTGCGCAGCCACCACTCCTGGACGTGCGGTTGTTCCTCTTGGCCACTGCCCCTGACCTCTGGTGTGTGGAAACTCCTCTCAGTCGCCGCCCCTGATTGCAGCCGTGAAATTAAAAGATGCTTACTCCTTGGAAGGAAAGTTATGACCAACCTAGATAGCATATTCAAAAGCAGAGACATTACTTTGCCAACAAAGGTTCATCTAGTCAAGGCTATGGTTTTTCCAGTGGTCATGTATGGATGTGAGAGTTGGACTGTGAAGAAAGCTGAGCGCCAAAGAATTGATGCTTTTGAACTGTGGTGTTGGAAAAGACTCTTGAGAGCCCTTTGGACTACAAGGGGATCCAACCAGTCCATTCTAACGGAGATCAGCCCTGGGTGATCATTGGAAGGACTGATGCTAAAGCTGAGACTCCAATACTTTGGCCACCTCATGTGAAGAGTTGACTCATTGGAAAAGACCCGAGGAGAAGGGGATGACAGAGGATGAGATGGCTGGATGGCACCATTGACTCGACGGACATGAGTTTGAGGAAACTCCAGGAGTTGGTGATGGACAGGGAGGCCTGGCGTGCTGCGATTCATGGGGTTGCAAAGAGTCGGACACGACTTAGTGACTGAACTGACTAACTGACCCCTATAATGAAAAGGACATGTTTTTTGGGTGTTAGTCCTAGAAGGTCTTGTAGGTCTTCATAGAACCGTTCAGCTTCAGCTTCTTCAGCATTATTGGTGGGGACAAAGACTTGGACTACTGTGGTATTGAATGGTTTGTCTTGGAAACGAACAGAAATCACTGTCATTTTGCCATCCAAGTACTGCATTTTTGACTCTTTTTTTGAGTATGAAAGCTACTCCATTTTTCTAAGGGGTTCTTGCCCACAGTAGCAGATATAATGGTCATCTGAGTTAAATTCACCCAATCCAGTCCATTTAGTTAGCTGATTCTTAAAATGTTGACGTTCACTCTTGCCATCTCCTGTTTGACCACTTCCAATTTACCTTGATTCATGGACCTAACATTCCAGGTTCCTATGTAATATCGTTCTTTACAGCATCGGACTTTGCTTCTATCACCAGTCACAATCACAACTTGGTGTTGTTTGTGCTTGGTTTTGTCTCTTCATTCTTTCTGGAGTTATTTCTCCACTGTTCTCCCATAGCATATTGGACACCTACTGACCTGGGGAGTTCATCTTTCAGTGTCATAACTTTTTGCTTTTTCCTACTGTTCATGGTGTTATCAAGGCAAGACTACTGAAGTGGTTTGCCATTCCCTTCTCCAGTGGACTGCGTTTCGTCAGACCTCTCCTTCATGCCCTATCCATCTTGGATATCCCTACCCAGCATGGCTCATAGTTTCATTGAGCTAGACAAGGCTGTGGTCCATGTGATCAGTTTGATTAGTTTTCTGTGATTGTGGTTTTCATTCTGTTTGCCCTCTGATGGAGGGCAGACAGAATGAAGATAAGAGAGACTAACTGAGGGGAAACCTTGGTGTTGCTCTGATGGGCAGGACCATGTTCAGTAAATCTTTACTTTTTCTGTTGATGTGTGGGGCTGTTTTCCCTCCCTGTTGCTTGACCTGAGGACAAACTTCCATGGTGATAATGAATATAATGGCAACCTCCTTCAAAAGGCCCTGGAGTGGGTCACCACTGACCCATGCCTCAGTTGGAGATGCCTATACAATCATTGGCATGTCTGGGTCAGTCTCTTGTGGGGTCACTGCTCCCTTATCCTGGGTCCAGGTATGTACAAGGTTTTGTTTGTGCCCTCCAAGAGAATGTTTCCCCAGTACTGTGTAAGTTCTGACATATCTATGGTGGGGCTAACAGCGACCTCTTCCAAGAGGGCATATGCCATACCCAGGTCTGCTGCACCCAGAGCTCCTGCCCCTGCAGCAGGCCACTGCTGACACATTCCTCCACAGGACACACTCAGACACAGTTTGGTCAAATCATGACTTAAGTGGAAGAAAGTAGGGAATGCCACTAGACCATTAAGGTATGACTGAAATCAAATCCCATATGATTATCCCCTCTTCGACAACACATGAGAAGAGTCTTCACAAGGACATGACCATATGGCCAACACTGAAATCAGATTGATTATATTCTTTGCAGCCAAAGATGGAGAAGCTCTACACAGTCAACAAAAACAAGACCAGGAGTTGACTGTGGCTCAGATCATGAACTCCTTATTGTCAAATTAAGACTTAAATTGAAGAAAGTAGGGAAAACCACTAGACCATTCAGGTCTAGACCTAAATCAAATCCCTTATGATTATACAGTGGAAGTGAGAAATAGATTTAAGGGACTAATTTGATAGAGTGCCTGATGAACTATGGACAGAGGTTTGTGACATTGTACAGGAAGCAGGGATCAAGACCATTCCCAAGGGGAAAAAAAAAAAAAAAGCAAAAAAGCAAAATGGCTGTCTGAGAAGGCAAAACAAATAGCTGTGAAAAGAAAAAAAAAAATGAAAAAGAAAGATGAAAAGAAACTATATACCCATTTGAATGCAGAGTTCCAAAGAATAGCAAGGAGAGAAAAGAAAGCCTTCCTCAGTGATCAGTGCAAAGAACCAGAGGAAAACAACAGAATGGGAAAGACTAGAGATCTCTTCAAGAAAATTAGAGATAGAAAAAGGGAACATTTCATGCAAAGATGGGCTCAATAATGGACAGAAATGATTAGGACCTAACAGAGGCAGAAGATATTAAGAAGAGGTGGCAAGAATACACATAAGAACTGTACAAAAAAGATAGTCATGATCCAGATAATCACGAAGGTGTAATCACTCACCTAGAGCCAGACATCCTGGAATGTGAAGTCAAGTGGACCTTAGGAAGCATCACTAAGAACAAAGCTAGTGGAGGTGATGGAATTCCAGTTGAGCTATTTCAAACCCTAAAAGATGATGCTGTGAAAGTACTGCACTCAATATGCCAACAAATTTGGAAAACTCAGCAGAGGCCACAGGACTGGAAAAGGTCAGTTTTCATTCCAATCCCAAAGAAAGGCAATGCCAAATAATGCTCAAACTACCGCACAATTGCACTCATCTTACATGCTAGTAAAGTAATGCTCAAATTCTCTAAGCCAGGCTTCAGCAATACGTGAACTTCCAGATGTTTAAGCTAGTTTTAGAAATGGCAGAGGAACCTGAGATAAAATTGCCAACATCCTCTGGATCATCAAAAAGGCAAGAGAGCTACAGAAAAACATCAAATTCTGTTTAATTGACTATGCCAAAGCCTGTGACTGTGTGGATCACAATAAACTGCAGAAAATTCTGAAAGAGATGAGAATACCTGCCTCTTGAGAAATCTGTATGCAGGTCAGGAAGCAACAGTTAGAACTGGACATGGAACAACAGACTGGTTTCAAACAGGAAAAGGGGTACCCCAAAGTTGTATATTGTCACCCTGCTTATTTAACTTATATGCAGAGTACATCATGAGAAATGCTGGGCTGGATGAAGCACAAACCGGAATCAAGTTTGACAGGAGAAATATCAATAACCTCAGATATGCAGATGATACCATCCTTATGGCAGAAAGCAAAGAATAACTAAAAAGTCTTTTGATGAAAGTGAAAGAGGAGAGTGAAACAATTGGCTTAAAACTCAACATTCAGAAAACAAAGATCATAGCATCTGGTCCCATCACTTCATGGGAAATAGATGGGGAAACAATGGAAACAGTGACAGGCTTTATTTTTTTGGGCTCCAAAATCACTGCAGATAGTGAGTGCAGCTATGAAATTAAAAGACGCTTGCTCCTTGGAAGAGAAGGTATGACCAAAATAGACAGCTTATTCAAAAGCAGAGGCACTACTTTACCTACAAAGGTCATCTATTCAAAGTTATGTTTTTTTCTACTAGTCATGTATGCATATGAAAGTTGGAGTATAAAGAAAGCTGAGCGCCGAAGAATTTAATGCTTCTGAACTGTGGTGTTGGAGAAGAGTCTTAAGAGTCCTTTGGACTGCTGGAGATCTAACCAGTCTATCCTAAAGGAAATCAATCCTAAATATATTGGAAGGACTGATGCTGAAACTGAAACTCCAATACTTTGGCCACATGATGTGAAGAACAGACTCACTGGAAAAGGCACTGATGTTGGGAAAGATTGAAGGTAGGAGAAGGGGACGAGAGAAGATGAGATGGTTGCATCTCATCACCAACGTGATGGACATGAGATTGAGCAAGCTCCTGCAGTGGGTGATGGACAGGGAGGCCTGGTGTGCTGCAGTTCATGGGGTCACAGACAGTCATTCCCGAATGAGTGACTGAACAGTACTGAACTGTTTAGTTGCTAAGTTGTCGTGAGGGCATAAAAGTCCAGGTTAGAATCCATGCACTGTATCGTATCTTATCTCTCTTCACAAAAATGTTTGCCACTTAGTCATGTCCTACTCTTTGCGACCCCATGAACTGTAGCCTCCCAGGTTCCTCTGCCCATGGAATTTTCCAAGCAAGAATATTGGAGTGGGTTACCATTACCTTCTCCAGGGGATCTTCCTGACCCAGGGGTGGAACCTATGTCTCCTGCATCGGCAGGCAGATTATTTACCACTGAGCCTCCTAGGAACCCAGTGGATTTATCTGTGAGAATAAACCGTCTAGATGATGACGTCACTTGATAGAGTCAGTACCAGATACTATTTTTGCAAAAAAACATACATCTTAGAAAGAGGACAACCCACCCTAGCACTGTGATGCATAGATACTTATTTTTCTCCACCGGGCAGCACTACTCAAGTTTCTGAAGTATTGACTTATTAGAGTAAATGGTGAAAGAAAGCCTAAAAGAATTTTGAATCAGTAACTGCTTTAAAAAATCTAAATCAATAAAAGCATTTATTGTAATGCAAGGAGAAAAATAAGGAGGGAATTATATTAAATTGTCTGCATTAGGTATAGAAAGGACTCACAGAAGTTAAATTCAGTTGCAGAATCAGTGTCATAGGTTTTAACTCAAACTACTGAGCCTTCTTTTATATATATATATATATATATATATATATATATATATAGTATATATAAAGTTTCAACTATTCCTCCGAAGAAACTACCTTCCAGAGATGATGGATCAACCCCTGGGTTGTAGAATCCTGAACCTTTTAAAATAGATAACAATTCTTTCTTCTTATGTGTCTATTTGAGAGCTTATTGGAATGGCTTGCACAGAGTGATTTGAAATGGACGTTTTTGAAAGCAAGGTCAAGGGAGTAATGAGAAGAGAAAGAAGAAGAAATTCTAGTTGTCAAAATGAGACAAATGCTCAGGTAAAGGCCAGCCATAACACAGAGCTGAACGAGCACAGTGATTTTAACAGATGAATGGATAAAGAAGTCGTGGTGCATATATACAGTGGAATATTACTCAGCTATAAAAAGAAATGAAATTGAGTCAGCTATAGGGATGTTGCAAACCTAGAGGTGGTCATACAGACTGAAGTAAGTTAGAAACAGAAAAACATATATCGTATATTAAAGCATATACATGGAGTCAAGAAAAATGGCACTGATGAATCTATCTGCAGAGCAAGAATAGAGATACAGACATAGAGAACTTGTGGACACAGCAGGGAAAGGAGAGTATGGGACAAATGGACAGAGTAGCAATGACATATATACACTACCATAAGTAAAATAGATAACTAGGTGGAAGCTGCTGTATAACTCAGGGAGCCCTGCTGGACACTCTGTGATGACCTAGATGCATGGAATTGGGGGTGAGGGGGGGAGGGGGCAGAAGGAGTCTCAAGAGAGAGGGAATATATGTAAACACATGTATGGCTGGTTCACACTGTTATACAGTGGAAACCAACACAACATTGTAAAGTAATTCAATTATTTTCAATTTAAAAAAAAAAGAGAAAAGTCTAAAGAGTTGTGGAAACTTCACAAAAGGAGTTCAGGGAAGATAGGAATTCGGAAATGTGAAGCAGAAATAGAAACTCACAGCAAGGAAAGTAGATTATTTAATAATGGGCAGACAAAATAATTGAAATAATTATAATTTACTGAGAGGGTATAAGGAACATTTCCTCCTCATAAAACACACTAGCACTGAGGATTAGAGATGGAGAAATGGAGGCAATGTCCCCACCGTCTTGCCCTCAAAGGGCTATACCAAGGAGCTGCTGCCCAGTTACCACCTCTGAATCTCAGGGGGTTTCTAAGTCAATGGTAAAAGAAAGATAATCTCCAAATCCCCAGTGATAGCTAGAAAGAAGTTTTATGCTACCTTATAATTTTCATAACATAAATAATTGGAGAACCAGGCTTTAAAATTACAAGTATATGAAAGTAGGGATTAGGGTGAATTTTGTGAAAAAAGTATTCAATCCAAATTCACAAGTACAGCAACATAATTATGTATGTATTTTGTTCTTTATCTCTGCTTAATATGGATTCATTGTAAATAGATGGTGATTTATTAAAGTTTAATATGACCTAATGTTTTTTTTTAAACTATACATGATGTGCAGTGAAATACAGACCTTGTTAAATCCTTAAATGATCACCTAAAAATATTTTAAAGTCTTGCTCCCTAAGAGATATCTTTATTCCAAAAAATCCCAGGAGTTTGAGGTTTTGTAGCATTTACAGTTGTCTGTAACATACATATTTGCAAACAAAGACTATCACTTGCCATCTGGTTCTACAAGTCACTAAACACTGTAGTCCCAGACCTACAACAAACTCTGAAAAAGAATTCCAGGCAAAAATCAGAATGACACTTTCTATGGTCTGGAGAAAGAGGCAACACATGTCCTTAGAGAAACAGAACCATTTCAGGAGAAATTTTTTACAAATCTGGGTTATTGCATCATCCCATATAGAAAAGCACTAAAATCATAACTGAGATATGTTTCTTGTGACCAGTGACCTTCTACTGAGACTGAATACACCACTTCACCAAAATCACATATATACTGACCTATTCCGCTACCTCAGAGAAGGCAATGGCACCCCACTCCAGTACTCTTGCCTGGAAAATCCCATGGGCGGAGGAACCTGGTAGGCTGCAGTCCATGGGGTCGCTAAGAGTCGGACACGACTGAGCGACTTCACTTTCACTTTTCACTTTCATGCACTGGAGAAGGAAATGGCAACCCACTCCAGTGTTCTTGCCTGGAGAATCCCAGGGACGGGGGAGCCTGGTGGGCTGCCATCTCTAGGGTCACACAGAGTTGGACACGACTGAAGTGACTTAGCAGCAGTAGCAGTATTCCGCTACCTCTTTGTAGCTTATCCTCAAAGCTATCTCTGCGTTATAGTCTAAGATGTACAAAACCTTCTAGAATTAATACCCAAAATAGATGTCCTCTTCATTATATTGGACTGGAATGCAAAAGTAAGAAGTCAAAAGCTACCCAGAGTTACAGGCAAATTTGGCCTTGGAGTAAAAAATAAAGCAGGTCCAAGACTAACACAGTTTTGCCAAGAGAATGCACTGGTCATTGTAAACACCCTCTTCCAACAACACAAGAGAAGGCTCTACACATGGACATCACCAGATGGTCAATACCGAAAACAGATTGATTATATTCTTTGCAGCCAAAGATGGAAAAGATCTATACAGTTAGCAAAAACAAGACCAGGAGCTGACTGTGGCTCATATCATGAATTCCTTATTGCCAAATTCTTAATTGAAGAAAGTAGGGAAAACCACTGGAGAAGGCAATGGCACCCCACTCCAGTACTCTTGCCTGGAAACTTCAATGGGTGGAAGAGCCTGGTGGGCTGCAGTCCATGGAGTCGCAGAGTTGGACATGACTGACCAACTTCACTTTCACTTTTCACTTTCATGCATTGGAGAGGGAAATGGCAGCCCACTCTAGTGTTCTTGCCTGGAGAATCCCAAGGATGGGGAAGCCTGTTGGGCTGCCATCTATGGGGTCGCACAGAGTCAGACACGACTGAAGCAACTTAGCAGCAGCAGCAACAGCAGGGAAAACCACTAGACCGCGCAGGTATGACCTAAGTCAAATCCCTTATGATTATACAGAGAGGAAGTGAGAAATAGATTTAAAGGACTAGATCTGATAGATAGAATGCCAGAAGAACTATGGACATAGGTTTGTGACATTGTATAGGAGGCAGAGATCAAGACCATCCCCAAGAAAAAGAAATGCAAAAAGGCAAAATGGATATCTGAGGAGGCCTTACAAACTAGCTGAGAAAAGAAGAGAAGCTAAAGGCAAAGGAGAAAAGGAAAGATACACCCATTTGAATGCAGATTCCTTGCATAACAGCAAGAAGAAAGAAGAAAGCCTTCCTCAGTGATCAATGCAAAGAAAAAAAAAAAATAGTAGAATGGGAAAGACTAGAGATCTCTTCAAGAAAATTAGACATACCAAGGGAACATGCCATGCAAACATGGGCACAATTAAGTACAGAAATGGTATGGACCTAACAGAAGCAGTAGATATTCAGAAGAGGTGGAAAGAATACACAGAAGAACTATACCAGATAACCATAATGATATGATTACTCACCTAGAGCCAGATATCCTGGAACGTGAAGTCAAGTAGGCCTTAGGAAGCATCACTCTGAACAAAATAATGGAGGTGATGGAATTCCAGTTGAGCTATTTCAAATCCTAAATGATGATGCTGTGAAAGTGCTGCACTCAGTATGCCAGCAAATCTGTAAAATGCAGCAGTGACCACAGGAAAGGTCAGTTTTCATTCCAATCCTAAAGAGAGGCAATGCCAAAGAATGTTCAAACTACTGCACAACTGCACTCATTTCACATGCTAGCAAAGCAATGCTCAAAATTCTCCAAGTCAGGCTTCAACAGTATGTGGATCATGAACTTCCAGATGTTCAAGATAGATTTAGAAAAGGCAGAGGAACCTGAGATCAAATTGCCAACATCTGCTGGATCATCTAAAACGCAAGAGAATTCCAGAAAAACATCTTTTGCTTTATTGACTATGCCAAATCCTTTGACTGTGTGGATCACAACAAACTGTAGAAAATCCTTAAAGAGATGGGCCTGACCTCCCTCCTAAGAATCTGTATGCAGGTCAAGAAGCAACAGTTAGAACTGGATATGGAACAACAGACTGGTTCCAAATCAGGAAAGGAGTAGGCCAAGCCTGTTTATTGTCACTCTGTTTTTTTAAATTATATGCAGAGTACATCATGTGAAATGCCAGTCTGGATGAAGCACAAGCTGGAATCAAGATTTCCAGAAGACAAATCAATAATCTCAGATACATAGATGACACAACCTTCTTGGCAGAAAACGAACAATAAAGAGTCTCTTGATGAAAGTGAAAGAAGAGAGTGAAACAATTGGATTAAAGCTCAACATTCAGAAAACCAAAATCAAGGCATCTGGTCCCATCACTTCATGGAAAAAAGATGGAGAAACAATGGAAACAGTGACAGACTTTTATTATTTTGGGCTCCAAAATCACTGCAGATGGTGACTACAGCCATGCCCTGGTGGCTCAGATGGTAAAGTGTCTGCCTACAATGCAGGAGACCCAGGTTCAATCCCTTGGTCTGGAAGATCCTCTGGAGAAGGAAATGACAATCCACTCCAGTATTCTTGCCTGGAAAATCCCATGGACAGAGGAGCCTGGTAGGCTACAGTCCATGGACTCACAAAGAGTCAGATATGACTGAGCGACTTCACTTTCTTTCTTTTTGCTCCTTAAAGGAAAAGCTATGACCAACATAGACAGCTTATTAAAAAGCAGAGGCATAACTTTACCAACAAAGGTCCATCTAGTCAAAGGTATGGTTTTTTCTAGTAGTCATGTATGGATGTGAGAGTTGGACTATAAAGAAAGCTGAAGCCAAAGAACTGATTCTTTTGAACTGTGGTGTTGGAGAAGACTCTGGAGAGTCCCTTGGACTGCAAGGAGATCCAACCAGTCTATCCTAAAGGAAATCAGTCCTGAGTATTCATTTGAAGCTGTAATGCTGAAACTGAAACTCCAGTACTTTGGCTCCTGATGAGAAGAATGGAACCACTGGAAAAGATCCTGATGCTGGGAAATATTGTAGGTGGAAGGAGAAGGTGACAACAGAGGATGAGACAGTTGGATGGCATCACTGATACAATGGTCATGAGTTTGAGTAAGCTCTGTGAGTTGGGAATGGATATGGAAGCCTGGTGTGCTGCATGGGGTTGCAAAGTGCTGGACATGACTGAGTGATAGAAATGAACTGAACTGAAATTACTGAATAAACTCACTCAAAGCTCTTACGTTTTATATGTGTGTTTTTCAAGTAGATATACTGATATCATTGGATCAATAACCTCTTTCTGGTACTAACATGCACTAAGATAAAATGTGATGAGTTCGGTGATATGTGGAAGATAACTTACTAAAATGTCTGGGACATCAATCTAGTCAACCTTTATTTAGAGAAAATCAGATAATTGCCAGGCATTGTACTAGAAATAAACATGGTGAATATGAAAGTGAAAGAAAGTGAAGTCGCTCAGTCGTGTCCGACTCTTTGAGATCCTGTGGACTGTAGCCTACCAGGCTCCTCTGTCCATGGGATTTTCCATGGACAGGGAAGATTACTGGAGTGGGTTGCCATTTCCTTCTCCAGGGGATCTTCCAGACCCAAGGATAGAACCCAGGCATTGAACCCAGGTCTCCCACATTGGAGGCAGACACTTTAACCTCTGAGCCACCAGGTGAATATGGCAAAGCTTCAAGTGTGGTCAACCTAGGTTTAGTTAGACCTCAACACTGATGAAGTTTTGTTTCATTTTTAATTTATTGTCATGCTATTATTTTATTAATGATCATAATCTATTGTGTCTAGAAATGTAGAATTAAGATTATAAGAACAGATAACATGGAAATTTGAAATATTCTTCATAAGTGGAATACAATTTATACTTCATCACAGGTATTCACTTATTTGCCAGTAAAGATAGGATGAAACCACCCTTATAGCAGAAAGAGAAGAGGAACAAAATATCCTCCTGATGAAGGTGAAAGAGGAGAGTGACAAAGTTGGATTAAAACTCGATATTCAAAAAATGAAGATCATGGCATTCATTCCTATCATTTCATGGTAAATAGATGGGGAACCAATGGAAATAGTGACAAATTTTATATTCTTGGGCTCCCAAATCACAGCAGATCGTGACTGCAGCCATGATATTAAAAGATGCTTGCTCCTTGAAAGAAAAGCTATGACAAACCTAGAAAGCATATTAAAAAGCAAAGACATTACTTTGCTGACAAAGGTCCATCTAGTCAAAATTACGGTTTTTCCAGTAGTCATGCATGGATGTGAGAGTTGGACCACAAAGAAAGCTGAGCACTGAAGAATTGTTCCTTTTGATCCTTTTAAAGTGTTGGAGAAGACTTGAGAATCCCTTGAACTGCAAGGAGATCAAACCAGTCAATCCTAAAGGAAATCAGTCCTGAATATTCATTGGGAGGACTGATGCTGAAGCTGAAAGTTTAATACTTTGGCCATCTAATGCGAAGGGCCAACTCATTAGAAAAGACCCTAATGCTGGGGTAAATTGAAGGCAGGAGGAAAGGGGACAACAGAGGATGAGATGGTTGGATGGCATCACTGACTAGATGTACATGAGTTTAAGCAAGCTTCAGGAGTTGGTGATAGACAGGGAAGTCTGGGGTGCTGGAGTCCATGGTGTCACCAAGAGTCAGATATGACTGAGCAACTGAACTGAACTAAAAAGATAGGATGAGGATAAGATTGTTGGATACCATCTCTGACTCAATGGATATGAGTTTGAGCAAACTCCAGGAGATAGTGAAGGACAGGGGAGGCTGGGCCTCTCTAGTTCATGGGGTTGCAAAGAGTTGAACATAACTTAGTGACTGAAAACACAACAATAAAGATAGTACAGCATAATGACAGCATCTTTAGTTAATTTCCAAATTCTGCCCCTAATGATTCAGTGTAGAGTGTGTAATATCATACTTAAAAAACATGAGAGGGCTTCCCTGTTGGCTCAGTGGTAACGAATCTGCCTTTCAATGCAGGAGACACGGGCTTGATCCCTGGTCTGGGAGGATCCCACATGTTGCATAACAGCTAGCATCTCCACCACAGCTATCCAGACTGTGTTCTAGAGCCCAGAATGCAACTATTGAGTGCAAGTGCCACAGCTGCTGAAGCTGGCATTCCCTGGAACCCATGCTCTGCAACAAGACGTAACTGAAATGAGTAGCCTGTACACTGCAACAAAGTGTAGGCCCTGCTCGCCACAGTCAGAGAAAAGCCTGCTAAGCAATAAAGATCCAGAACAGTCAAAAATAAATATAAAAATAAAATTAGTAAAACATCAACAAAAAACAAACAACAATATCAAAAACAGTTTAGAATTACAAGGCCAGGTAAAATAATGTGAAATAAATGCAGGATAATTTCATATTTTAGATGTTTCTGGTTTCTACAGTTTACTTCCTCACACAGTTGTAACTCATTGAATCCAGTCTGTAGGTTTAATTCCATCTTTGTCTGTACACAATGTAATTTTTCAATTGGCTACTGGGGAATTTAAAGAAATTTAACTTACCACTCTGTTACTCACCACTACACAATTCTGTTAGTATCCTCGTTTGGATTTTCTGTACTAGTTTGGATAATTGATATTCTAGTTATCCCCAGGAGGCTGAGATCTTGTCTTGCCTGTTGTATCAATTTAACTGAGGTTTGCTATTGTTAATCTCCTTCCTAGCATCTTGTGTCGCTTGTTATCTCCCCTCAAATTTGAATGTGCAAATAGCTTGACTGTATTCCTCATCTGCTATATTATTTGAATCTTTTCAGAATCTGTTATCCCATCCAAAATCAGTGTAGCAATTTCTCTATTAGACTACCATGTTTTCTATAAACTGAACTTCTTTATGGCATGTGATCTGGGTCTGTTTTGATCTACCATCACCCAGATTATTTTAAGACAGTTACATCTGACTACATATAACTATTCAACCACTTTTAAATGCTCACAACAAACTGGTTGTTGGTATTTCTTCTGACTCAAATTATTGTTTCTAGTTTGAAAGATATCTCTTTTTCTGATGCTCTAAAATCCTTGTATATGATTCTACTAACTTGGAATTTTTAAATAATGTTTCCAGAATTTGAATTTCATTGCCTCTAAACTGCTTAATCCTTTTGGCTAAATCAAAAATCCATTCAGGACTTTCAAAATACAGCCTCCTAGAAGTAGCAAGTTGACTGGCATTCTGGCCCACTCAATATGATTTAGGTTTGAAGAAGAAGACATTTACCAGATTATCATTTTGTTCATCTCTATCTACCCCATTTTGCTGAAGTTAATTAGCCCATACTTGGACTAATTGGTTCAATTCATCTAAGTTATCAAATCTGTAGACAGTCATTTGTAGTATTCATTATCCATTTAATGTCCATGAGATCATTACTAATGAACCTACTTTCATTTTTTATATTGGTAATGTGCTTCTTCCCTACATTTCTTGATTAATGTATATAGATTCTTATCAGTTTTATCGATCTTTTCAAAACACAAGCATTCGACTTCATTGTTTTCTATACTGTCTTGTTTCCAGTTTCATTGATTTTTGCTCTAATTTATGAATCTTCTGCTTGTTTTAGACCTCAATTGCTATTATTTATCTAGTTTTCTAAGGTAAAGACCTAGATTATTGATTTTAGAAATGTCTTATTTTATAAGCCACACAGTTTATGCCATAATTTTAGCCTTAGAAATGCTAGCACAAGTTTTGGAAAATTTAGCTAGGTTTATATTAATTTTATTTAGTTCTAAATATTTAAAATTCCTCTTGAGCTTTTTAATAATTTAAATTGGTTCTAAATTAACAAGGTGCTATATAGAAATTTGTTGTATGATTTTTGAATATTTGGCATTTTTTAAGCTATTTTTTGCTATTAATGTCTAGTTTGAAATGCTCAAAATTCTCCAAAGCAGGCTTCAGCGATTCGTGAACTGTGAACTTCCAGATGTTCAAGCTGGTTTTAGAAAAGGCAGAGGAACCAGAGATCAAATTGCCAACATCCACTGGATCATCAAAAAAGCAAGAGAGTTCCAGAAAAACATCTATTTCTGATTTCTTGACTATGCCAAAGCCTTTGACTGTGTGGATCACAATGAACTGTGGAAAATTCTGAAAGAGACGGGAATACCAGACCACCTGATCTGCCTCTTGACAAACCTGTATGCAGGTCAGGAAGCAACAGTTAGAACTGGACATGGAACAACAGACTGGTTCCAAATAGGAAAAGGAGTAGGTCAAGGCTGTATATTGTCACCCTGTTTATTTAACTTATATGCAGAGTACATCATGAGAAACACTGGGCTGGAAGAAGCACAAGCTGGAATCAAGATTGCTGGGAGAAATATCAATAACCTCAGATATGCAGATGACACCACCCTTATGGCAGAAAGTGAAGAGGAACTCAAAAGCCTCTTGATGAAAGTGAAAGTGGAGAGTAAAAAAATTGGCTTAAAGCTCAACATTCAAAAAACGAAGATCATGGCATTTGGTCCCATCACCTCATGAGAAATAGATGGGGAAACAGTGGAAACAGTGTCAGACTTTATTTTTTTGGGGGGGGGTGCTCTATAATCACTGCAGATGTTGATTGCAGCCATGAAATTAAAAGACGCTTACTCCTTGGAAGGAAAGTTATGACCAACCTAGATAGCATATTCAAAAGCAGAGATATTACTTTGCCAACAAAGGTCCACCTAGTCAAGGCTATGGTTTTTCCAGTGGTCATGTATGGATGTGAGAGTTGGACTGTGAAGAAAGCTGAGCACCGAAGAATTGATGCTTTTGAACTGTGGTGTTGGAGAAGACTCTTGAGAGTCCCTTGGACTGCAAGGAGATCCAACCAGTCCACCATAAAGGAGTTCAGTCCTGGGTGTTCATTGGAAGGACTGATGCTGAAGCTGAAACTCCAATACTTTGGCCACCTCATGGAAGAGTTGACTCATTGGAAAAAAACTCTGATGCTGGGAGGGATTGGGGGCAGGAGGAGAAGAGGACGACAGAGAATGAGATGGCTGGATGGCATCACTGACTCGATGCACATAAGTTTGGGTGAACTCCGGGAGTTGATGATGGACAGGGAGGCCTGGCTTGCTGCAATTCATGGGATCACAAAGAGTCGGATATGACTGAGCAACTGAACTGAACTGAATGTCTAGTTTAATTCCACTGTGATTTGAGAAAATACTTTGTATAAATTGCTATCCTTTTAAGTTGTGTTTTATATCTTGGAATATTGTTTTACTTCGTAAATATCCCAGTTGACCTTGCGAAGAATCTGTAACCAGCTGGCTAGTGATCGAAATATACCTTGCATGTCAAGTAGATCAATTTCACTGATTGTGCTGTTGGGGGCAACTATAGCTTTATTGTTTTTCTCCCTGCTTGATTTGTCAACTACTGAAAATAGAATTTTTTTTTTTCTTTTTCCAGCTCTATTAGTTTTTTGTTCAAAGATTTTCATAGTCTCTTGGTGGTGGTGGTGGTTTAGTTGCTAAGTCAAGTCTGACTTTTGCAACCCTTCTGACAGTAGCCCACCAGGTTCCTCTGGCCATTGGATTTCCCAGGCAGGAATACTGGATTGGGTTGCCATTTCCTTCTCTAGGGGAGCTTCCTGACCCAGGAATCAAACTTGTCTCTCCTGCATTATATACAATTTAGGAAAGTTTTATTTTAAAAATTAGTGTATTTATCTTCATATAATAATTCTATCCCTGATGAAGTCCCTTGTTTTGAATTTGGCTTTGTCGGAAGTATTATAATTGCTCTAGCTTTCCTTTGATTAATATGAGAATGATATTTAGTTTTCTATCCCTTTACCTTTAATCTACCTTTCTCTTTATATTTAATGTGAATTTCTTATAAAAAATATAGCTGTAAATTTTTTATTATTTTGGATAAGCTTTTTTTTTAAGTTGGTTCATTTATGCCAATTTAATTTAGAGGTTATTCATATAGTTGGATTAGTATCTGCTATATTTGTAACTGTTTTTTCTACATTTCATTTCTCCTCTCTTTTAACATCAACATTTTCCTGCTTTGTCTGGTGTTAATTGATTTTTTAATGATTCAATTACATTTCCTCCATTAGAATATCAATTATGGTTCTAAAAACATTTTAGTGATCACCTTAGTGTTTCCAATATATAATTTTACTTACTCACAAACCACATTCAAATAACTCTATATTGTTTTACATATTGTGCATGTATTTTAGCGTAGTGAAATACCTCCCTTCCATTCCTTTTGATATTTTTGTTATTGAACTATACATGCATAGTCGCTGCTATGATAGAATACCATAGATTGGTTAGTTTTAGCAACAAACATTTTTTTCTCATAGTTCTGCACTGTGGAAAGTTCAAGATCAAAGTGCGAGCAGATTCGATGTCTGGTGAGAGCCCTTTTCTTGTTTTGCAGACAACCATCTTCTTGCCAAAGCCCCACATGCCTGAGAGATCTCTTGTCTCCTCTTTTTCTAAGGCCAATGATTCCATCAAGAAAACCCTATCTCTCAGGATAATCTAACCCTGCTTACATTCAAAATGGGGACTAGGTCTTCATTAATGTGAAGAGAACCTAAACAGTCAACCCAAAGCAGTTAGTATTTTCTATTTAAAGTTATATTTTAGAATAACTTAGAGTAAGAATGATGAAATATTTTATTTGCCTTCATTATATTCCTTTTTGGATGCTTGTCCTTTGTATATGTAAATTATATTTCTGACCTAAATCTGAAGAATTTCTTTCTTCTAAAGGATATCTGTATACCTTGGTTCATGGCCCCCTTCTTCTATCTCCAGTGACAGCAAAGTTAACTCTCAGTTTCTTCAGTAGTTGTATCTTCTTCTTAGTCTCCCCTTAGTAGGCACAGGTACTCTGGTTTTACAGACTAATGTATTTAGTGAGGGCTGACATCAATAATCTCCCTATCTCAAGGTCCTTAACCTAATCACTATTTTAGCCTCCTTTCCCCTCTGTTTTTTTTTTTAATTTAAATTTATTTATTTTAATTGGAGGCTAATTACTTTACAATACTATATTGGTTTTGCCATACATCAACATGAATCCGCCATGGGTGTACATGTGTTCCCCATCCTGAACCGCCCTCCCCATACCATCCCTCTGGGTCATCCCAGTGCACCAGCCCCAAGCGTCCTGTATCCTGCATCGAACCTGGACTGGCGATTAATTTCTTTTATGATATTATACATGTTTCAATGCCATTCTCCCAAATCATCCCACCCTCTCCCTCTCCCACAGAGTCCAAAAGATTGTTCTATACATCTGTGTCTCTTGCTGTCTCGCATACTGGGTTATCATTACCATCTTTCTAAATTCCACATATATGCCTTAGTATACTGTATTGGTGTTTTTCTTTCTGGCTTACTTCACTCTGTATAATAGGCTCCAGTTTCATCCACCTCATTAGAACTGATTAAAATGTATCCTTTTTAATGGCTGAGTAATACTCCATTGTGTATTCTGAGGTCCAGTGATTGTAGACATCTTTGGATTCCCAATGTTGCCTAGGTTGGTCATAGCTTTCCCTGCAAGAAGCAATAGTCTTTCAATTTCATCGCTGCAGTCACCATTTGCTGTGATTTTGGAGCCCCCAGAAATAAAGTCTCTCACTGTTCCCATTGTTCCCCCATCTATGTGCCATGAAGTGATGGGACCGGATGCCATGATCTTAGTTTTCTGAATGTTGAGTTTTAAGCCAACTTTTTCACTGTCCTCTTTCACTTTCATCGAGAGGCTCTTTGGTTCTTTTTTGCTTTCTGCCATAAGGGTGGTGTCATCTGCATATCTGAGGTTATTGATATTTCTCCCAGCAATCTTGACCCAAGATGGATGGGTCATGGTGGAGAGTTCTGACAAAACATGGTCTACCAGAGAGGGGAATGGCAAACCACTTCAGTAGTCTTGCCTTCAGAACCCCATGAACAGTATAAAATAGCAGAAATATAGGACACAGAAAGATGAACTCCCAAGGTCAGTAGGTGCCCAATATGCTACTGGAGAACAGTAGAGAAATAAGTCCAGAAAGAATGAAGAGATGGAGCCAAAGCAAAAGCAACACCCAGTTGTGGATGTGACTGGTGATGGAAGTAAAGTCCACTTCTGTAAAGAACAATATTGCATAGGAACCTGGAATGTTAGGTCCATGAATCAAGGTAAATTGGAAGTGGTCAAACAGGAGATGGCAAGAGTGAATGTTGACATTTTAGGAATCAGTGAAGTAAAATGGACTGGAATGGGTAAATTTAACCCAGATGACTATTATATCTACAACTGTGGGCAAGAATCCCTTAGAAGAAATGGAGTTGCCATCATAGTCAACAAAAGAGTCTGAAATGCAGTATTTGGGGGCAATCTCAAAAACAACAGAATGTCCTCTGTTTGCTTCCAAGGAAAACCACTCAGTATCACAGTAATCCAAGTCTATGTGCCAATCAGTAATGCTGAAGAAGCTGAAACTGAACGGTTCTATAAAAGACGCTTACGCCTTGGAAGGAAAGTTATAACCAACATAGATAGCATATTGAAAAGCAGAGACATTACTTTGCCAACAACGGTCCACCTAGTCAAGGCTATGGTTTTTCCTGTGGTCATGTATGGATGTGAGAGTTGGACTGTGAAGAAGGCTGAGCACTGAAGAATTGATGCTTTTGAACTGTGGTATTGGAGAAGACTCCTGAGAGTCCCTTGGACTGCAAGGAGATCCAACCAGTCCATTCTGAAGGAGATCAGCCCTGGGATTTCTTTGGAAGGAATGATGCTAAAGCTGAAACTCCAGTACTTTGGCCACCTCATGTGAAGAGTTGACTCATTGGAAAAGACTCTGATGCTGGGAGGGATTGGGGGCAGGAGGAGAAGGGGACGACAGAGGATGAGATGGCTGGATGGCATCACTGACTCGATGGACGTGAGTCTGAGTGAACTTCGGGAGTTGGTGATGGACAGGGAGGCCTGGCATGCTGCGATTCATGGGGTCACAAAGAGTCAGACACGACTGAGCGACTAAACTGAACTGATGAAGACCTACAAGGCCTGCTAGGACTAATACCCCAAAAAGAGGTCCTTTTCATTATAGGGGACTGGAATGCAAATATAGGAAGTTAAGAGATCCCTGGAGTAACAGGCAAATTTCGCCTTGGAGTACAAAACAAAGAAGATCAAAGGCTAACACAGTTTTGCCAAGACAATATAGTGGTCATGGTAAACACCCTCTTCCAACAACACAAGAGAAGACTCAACGACATCACCAGATGATCAATACTGAAATCAGATTGATTATATTCTTTGCAGCCAAAGATGGAGAAGCTCTATATGGTCAGCAAAAACAAGACTGGGAGCTGACTGTGGCTCAGATCATGAACTGCTTATTGCCAAATTCAGACTTAAATTGAAGAAAGTAGGGAAAACCACTAGACCATTCAGGTATGATCTAAATCAAATCCCTTATGATTATACAGTGAAAGTGAGAAATATATTCAAGGGATTAGATCTGATAGATAGCATGCCTGAAGATCTATGGACTAAGGTTCATGACATTGTACAGGAGCCAGTGATCAATACCATCCTCAAGAAAAAGAAATGCAAAAAGGCAAAATGACTGTCTGAGGAGGTCTTACACATAGCTGAGAAAAGAAGAGAAGTTAAAGGCAAAGGAGAAAAGGAAAGATACATGCATATAAATGTAAGACAGAATTCAGAGGAATTTAGTGAATGTATTAATGATAGAAAATAAAACAATACTCTTTACTGTAGTTTGTGCTGATAAAAACCGATTAGTGAGACAAAAGGACAATACAGTACATGGTCTAGGTTAAATTCAGCATGCATCTCTGAAAAATGTTACACATCCAGGATGTTGATTTGGCTCACTAAAGGATGTGAGGGGCTTAATGAGGTGACAGACTATTCATTATCTTATAGAATATTTTGCCTCAAAGTTGCAGATCAAAAAGAGGTTTAATTTCATAAGAGAATTGGTAACCTAGCTGATCATTAGCAACCCATCTTTTAAGAACAAGGACTCTTCAAAATTACATCAAAAGGAGTTGTATTCACCAGTTTTCATTATAAAAGAGATAAAAGATACTTGTTTGGGCCTTAGAACTTGCACAAAAATAGTATTTTAATACATTTTATATTTACCTACAACATTAGACATAGAATGCTGAAATAAATTCCTTAAATGTGGCAACAGAGCAAAATAGTAGCAGAAATTCTTTGAACTGTGTAGAATAAAAATAGAAAGGGTTTGTCTCTTCTGTTCCTAAAGATACATTTCCATCATTAGCTAATAAAATATGACAGTCTCATATTTTACTCCCTAAAAAGATAAACAGGATTATTCAGATAAGTCTAAGTGTAATATCAACCATATTAATAGCTAGAATGGTGTCAGAACAACATAAGGTTTAGCACTGGAAATTAAACTGTGAACCACCATGTACAATGCTCATCAGGAAAAGGAAACAGAAATGACTTTGAAACTTTAAAAAGTGTGCTTGTAGGTGGCATATACCAATAAGTGTGCATCTGTGTATATGTGTGTTTCATATAATCACTTTACTATTCATAGTGACTGCATCATCAAGTTAGATGGAATGGCAGAAAGACTGAATATTTTGTCTTGTCATTTATTTTTCTGTAATAGAATAAAACATTGTTTCTAAATGAATGTTTTAACAGCTAATCTGGGGTGAAGAAAGTTATATCAGGTGTCTGCTTGAGGAGCTTATGGGAGTATACTCTCAAATTCTGCATCTCTCTCTCTCACACACACACGTGTGCACACATAAAATTATATTTCAAATGATATATTTGTCATACTGATACAGACCAATCATGAACAACCATTTGAATTCATATAAAAATGGCATTTCCTTTTGATTTGCTCAGGTTGAGAGTAAACACTCTGCATCACAGACAGATTATGAATATGAATAAATATACATCAATCTGTATACACATATATTTGTATGTTATATACTAATTTTCTGAGATAAATTTTGCCAACAATCACTTATAACTAGATAAAATAAGGATTTTGTTCATGTCTTTCATTCCTTGGTAAAAGAATAACATTTATGTATGCAATTTACACATATTTCTGTCTCTTAAAATCCCAATTTTGAGACTGCTGCCATTGACGATAAGATACAGTCTCAAACCTCAAGAAATTAAAATTACTAGTTCAGTTATAATACCACACAACTAGGAAAAAATGTATAGTTTAAATGTCATTGGGGTAAATTTTATCACAGTGCACTTTGAAGTAACAATTTTAATAATATGTTCACGTCTACAGTAGTTCCTCTTTATCCTGTTTCACTGTAGTTTCAGTTATCCAAGGTCAGAAAACACTGAATGAAAAATCCTAGAAATCAATTTATAAGTTTAAAATTGAGCATATTTCTGAGCAGTATGATCTAGTCACGTGCTGGCCTGCTCCATCCTGCCTTTGGGCATTGATCATTCTTTTCTCAGGTATATCCACGCTGTATACTCTACCTGCCCATTAGTATAGGGAAAAAAATCATAGTATGTATAGGGCTTGGTACTATCCTCAGTTTCAGGTGTTCCTTGGGGGTCTTGGAACATGTATTTTCCTATCTGGACCACACTGCTCATTTATCTCTTTACTATTGTATTTTTATTGATGATGATAAATAAAAGTGATGAAATATTGAGTGAATCAGTGTACAAAGAGAACACTACCTTCCCTGACATTTTTGAAGGAAGATTACATTAAATATTATTTTAGTGTAAATTTTGGATCAATTATTTTATAATAATTATTGATTATCTCCAATATGTCAGAATTTAATTGTCACACATACTGGTGAATGACATAGACAATGACTACAGCATCCATGAAGCATTCCACTTTAACAAAACAGGAAAGGCTTACAGATGTACTTAAACTATTGAATATGAACTTAAAAGCCAGGAAATCTCATCTAGTGAGAGTGGGCAGATATGAATCATGGTTTGGGACTGACTCAGGAGTGTGAGAGGTGGTGAGGAAGCTGGAAAGGTATTTGTAGCAGAAGAAATAGAATGCATGAAAGTTTAAATAAGAAAAAAAAAAAAACTTGGTGCAGTAATGATGAACCCATTTGCAGGGAAGGAATGGAGACACAGATATGGAGAATGGACTTGTGGACACAGTGGGGGAAGGAGAGAGGGGAATGAATGGAGAAAGTAGCATAGACATATATATACTACCATATGTAAAATGGGTTTCCCTTGTGGCTCAGCTGGTAAAGAATCTGCCTGAAATGTGGGAAACCTTGGTTTGATCCCTGGGTTGGGAAGATCCCTGGAGAAGGGAAAGGCTACCCACTTCAGTACTCTGGCCTGGAGAAGTCCATGGACTGCATAATCCATGGGGTCACAAAGAGTGGGACACAACTAAGAAACTTCCACTTTCACATGTAAAATAGATAGCTGCTGAGGAGTTGCTGTATAACACAGGGAGCCCAGCCAGGTAGTCTGTGATGACCTAGTAGGATGGGATGGGAGGAGGCAAGGGAGGCTTAGGAAGGAGGGGATATATGTATAGGTATAGCTGATTTGCATTGTGGTATGGCAGAAACATTCACAACATTGTAAAGTGATTTTCCTCCAATCAAAAAATATACTGGATGCTTGGGGCTGGTGCACTGGGACGACCCAGAGGGATGGAATGGGGAGGGAGGAGGGAGGAGGGTTCAGGATGGGGAACACATGTATACCTGTGGCGGATTCATTTTGATATTTGGCAAAACTAATACAGTTATGTAAAGTTTAAAAATAAAATAAAATTTAAATTAAAAAAATAAAAAATAAAAGAAATGTTGTTCTGCCAATATAAAAAAAAAATAAATAAAAAAAAATAAATAAAAAATATACACAAAAAACTAAGTAGTTTGAGATTAAAAAAAAAAGAAAGAAACTTGGTGTAATCTAGGGACACAAAGAAGGTCCATGCAGTATGTAAAAGTGGCAGGCTAGAGGTCAAAATTGGAAATAAGCCACAGAAAGGTTGTAATTTCTGTTTTAGGAATAGGTTCACTTAGTCACACATTTACAAGCTTGAAAATGTACCTACGACATTCATTATATAATACTGTTTCAATTAGGGCTTCCCAGGTGGTACTAGTAGTAAAGAACCCTCCTGTCAATGCAGGAGACATAAGAGAGACAAGTTCAATCCCTGAGCCAGGAAGATCCCCTGGAGGAGATGGCTACCCACTCCAGTATTTTTGCTAGGAGAATCCTATGGACAGAGGAGCCTGGTGGGCTACAGTCTGTAGGGTGGCAAAGAGTTGAATCACTGCTAAAGTGATTTAGCAGGCATGTCTTAATGAAGACATCAAGCAGTAGGCTTGGGATAATTTCCATAACTTGCTTCAGTTTTCTTTAATGTGACAAACCAACTTTTATGGATTTTTGTAATGCAGATGCTATCAAAGTTACCAGTCAGTAAAAGAAGAAAAAGATGCCACAAGCAAAATTTTGTATATTTGACTTGGGCATTTAGCTGATATGACATGTAAGTCAAACATTTGATTTCTTTTGTAGTTGTTAAAAATTTCCATTACAGGTTGATACATATTCAATTTGTTATGCATCTGTAAGGTGTGCTGTGTACAGAATTGTGTTGCTGAATAAAATCTACATTATGATAAATAATAAGTAATAGACAATCTATCATAGGGCATTGTTTTGTTTAGCATATATTAGAGCTTGATTTTCTTAGAAAGTCCTATTGTAGTATGCTAGTGACTATTTGGAAAACTGAACATACTGCATTCTACAATAATTTGGAGAAAAACAGGATTATGCTGTATATAAATGTGACTAGTTGCTCAGTCCTGTCCAACTCCCTGTGATCCCTTGGACTGTAGCCTGCCAGGCTCCTCTGTCTATGGGGATTCTCCAGGCAAGAACACTGGAGTGGATTGCTTTGCTCTCCTCTAGGGGATCTTCCAAACCTAGAGATCAAACCCAGGTTTCCTGCATTACAGGTGGATTCTTTACCATCTGAGCCATCAGGGAAGCCTATGAATAGATTATAATTTGAAATTAAACATTTAATATTTATATACAGCATACATTATATAAATATATATATATTTATAGTCAGATGTTTGAATCTCAAAGGCTTCAGTTTACTTAACATTTTTATCAATACTAATATGGCACCCTACTCCAGTACTCTTGCCTGGAAAATCCCATGGATGGAGGAGCCTGGTAGGCTGGAGTCCATGGGGTCGCTGAGGGTTGGACACGACTGAGCGACTTCATTTTCACTTTTCACTTTCATGCATTGGAGAAGGAAATGGCAACCCACTCCAGTGTTCTTGCCTGGAGAATCCCAGGGATGGGGGAGCCTGGTGGGCTGCCGTCTATGGGGTCACACAGAGTCGGACACAACTGCAGTGACTTAGCAGTATACATACAGAAACTGGAATCAAACGAATGGTCTATGTATATTTGAATAAACATATTCGATATAATCATATAGAAAATAACCTATTCAAATAAAAAGAATGAAGTCTTTCTACCCACTACAACATGAAGAAAATTTTCTCAGTGGAAGAAGCGAGATACAGAAGAGTACATACTGTTATTATTCCATTCATGCAAAATTCTGTAAGGGACAAATCTATTGTATAAAGATATAAATCAAAATTTTGGTTGTCAAAATGGTGGGTATGAGAAGACATAAATAAATGAGGTCCAAGGGATTTTCTGAGATTATATATATATACACTACATATCTAAACCTGGTGTTGGTTATATATGGCATATTTTGTCAAAACTCAATGAACTATATACTAAAGCATTTGTAGTTTGTCATAAAGAATTTATCATTCAAAAATAACTAAAAATTATGGTCTAAGGAGAAAAGGCAATTCAAAGTGTCAACAATTTGCTCATTAACCAGAAAATGTAACCTGGAAGAAATTGGTTAGCATTTTTATGAAAAAGAAAAATATATAACTATATAAAAGAACACATCACCAAAAAATACAATCTTCAAAAAGTAGCAACATATTACTAAACATATATGACTAAGAAATTCATTAAAGTAAGCTTGTGTGTTTCAAAAATAATTTTTCTATTTGTCGAGGTACACATATAAAATATGGCATTGATGCTGTTCGTTATTAAAATACATATATTTTGAAAGGAAATTATTAATGCAAAAATAATGATTTGCATGTTCATCAATGTAAAAAAAATGTTTTGGTCTCATGTAATACTAATTATTTGAATTTCTTATCTCTCTATAAGTGCCCAGCCTTGTACATTAAACAATGCTGTCATTCTATTTCTGAGTAGATAACATTAAATTATCCTCATGATCTACTTTGACCTTGACTTTCTGCAAACCTGTCCTCTCTTCAAAATACCCTTGAAAGTTATATGACACCACAAATCTCATATTTACAAACAGATACTTGAATCTCAAAGGGTTCATTTTACTTGACATTTTTATCAGTACTGATCAATTTCCAAAAAATTCATGTTTTTTGATCTTTATATTACATATACTATTCTTACAGCAAAGGTTCACACTGTCTCTAATTTGGATGATTTAAATATAGTCTTTATTAGTCTACCTGACCCTGAAAAGTGAAAGTGAAAGTCGCTCAGTCATGTCTGAGTCTTTGCAACCCCATGGTCTATTACAGTCTATAGATTTCTCTAGGTCAGAATACTGGAGTGGTTAGCCTTTCCTTTCTCCAGGGTATCTTCCCAACCCAGGAATCAAGCCCAGGTCTCCCACATTGCAGGCGGATTCTTTACCAGCTGAGCCATGAGGGAACCTGACCCTAGCCACACATTATCACAATTTTTAAACTTTGATTTGTTCTTTATCAGTCTAAGAAGGTTATCTAACCAAAATTTCATGATATATAAACAAAAAATATTTATTTGAGAAAATCTATGGCATAATTGGGCTTTCCTGGTAGCTCAATGGTAAAAGAATACACCTGCCAATGCAGGAAACGCAAGTTCAGTCCCTGTGTTGGGAAGATCCCCTGGAGAAGGAAATGGCAACCCACACCAGTATTCTTGTCTGGAAAATCTCATGTACAGAGGACCCTGGTGGATTACAGTCCATTGAATTGCAAGAGTAGGGCACGACTTAGTGACTAAACTGCCACCACATAGCATAATTATTTACAAGTTTAGTAATACTGTAGACATTCTAGGACAGTAAGTCTATTAGCTACATAATTTTAATAGAGTTTTTAAAGTACTTATTTGATTTAGAAATGTGAATGTTATTGCTGGGAACAGTTTTGGTAGAACTGATGTTCAGTCACTCAGTTGTGTCCGACTCTTAGGGACCTCATGGACTGCAGCACACAAGGCTTATCTGTCCTTCACTATCTCCCGGAATTTGCTCAAATTCATGTCCACTGAGTCAATGATACCATCCGACCATGTCAATCCTCTGTTGTCCCCTTCTCCTCCTGCCCTCAATCTTTCCCAGCATGAGGGCCTTTTCCAATGAGTTGGCTCTTTGCATCAGGTGGCCAAAGTATTGGAGCTTCAGCTTCAGCATCAGTCCTTCCAATGAATATTCAGGGCTGATTTCCTTTAGGATTGACTGGTTTGATCTTCTTGCTATCCAAGGGACTCTCAAGAGTCTTCTCCAGCACTTTAGCACCACAAATCTTCAGTGCTCAGCCTTCTTTATGGTCCAACTCTCACATCAGTACATGACTACTGGATAACCATGGCTTGACCTATACAGACCATTTTAGACAAAGTCATGTCTCTGCTTTTAATATGCTGTCTAGTTTGGTAATAGTTTTTCTTCCAAGAAGCAAGTGTCTCTTAATTTCTTAACTGCAGTCACATTCTGCAGTGATTTTGGAGGCCCCAAAAATAAAGCCTGTCACTTTTTTCATTTTTTCCATCTATTTGGTAGAATGGTTAAAATAAAAGCTTTGATGGTCCTTACAATGACTTAATATGTATATACACCTAATATCTGAGACTGAATGCTGCTGGAAATTTAAACATGATTAAACTAAGGATGAAATAAAGTTCAAGTAAGTAGCCCATTCAAGGAAAAGAAAATAGTTATTTTGTTTCAAATATTTACTCATATTGAGCATTTATATGTAAAGATCGCATGGTAAAGCAAAATTTGACCTATTTGTATTCATATTTATTGTAATGCCTTCATCAACATGAGGATTTAGTACATGTCATGTGCTATCTGATAAGATTTACAAGATAGATGTATTATTAATAAGGGGAGAATTTGCATGTATCATTACAACAATGATGAGGGTGTCTTTTTTTAAATTCTTTGGGACTAAGAAAAGAGTATCCAGTAAACATGTACACTTACTCCACAAATAAATATACAATATAAAATAAATTCTAATATAAAACTGGAAATCTGGGGTCTCTGTTGTATATTTATTATGAGATATTAATATCTAATATTCAATGTTTTCCTATAATATATTGAGTACCTATAAGAGAAGAAAACAATTTAGCAAAACAATGAATCCCAAAAAGTATTACCAAAAAAATAAGCTACAAAAAGTGTACACTAAAATTTGTGATTTGAGGTTCCCACAAATCTAGAATTCTACATAAACAATGGAAGATTTTGATAAGTAGCAATAGATAACTACTATACTCTAGGCTATGACATATTTGGGGCATATCATGTTATTTTCTGGCTACTTACAGCTATTAAAAGTAATTCTAAAACAGTATAAATCTCCAATTATATTGTGCATTTTAACTTTTCCTTTTATTCCAACACAGACAAAACTTTGGCTCAAAGAACTTGGAATTTCTCCCTCTTTGATCTTCTTGACACTAGTTCCTCTGGACAAACATTTTTTTTTTTTAGTATTGCTTACTTTTAAAATTTACATGTGGTGGATTCATTTCGATGTTTGGCAGAGCTAATACAATATTGTAAAGTTTAAAAATAAAATAAAATTTCAAAAAAAAAGAAAAAAAATTTACATATATGTGATTGTGTGTGTCCTATTTATTTATTTATTTTTATTTGGCCATGTGACATGTGGGATCTTAGTTCCTCAAATAGGGATTGAACTTGCACCTCCTGTATCCCTCCACAGGAAGCACAAAGCCTTGACCACTGGACTGCCAGTGAAATCCCAATACTGATTTTTTATACGAGGCTTGTAAGGAAGCAATTTCCTTTCTGTTGGTGGTTACTGCTTTTCTGCTCTATATTGTCTGGCTGCAGATGTTTTCTGAATGATAAACACCCCAATGTTGTACTTCTTATAGGGTGCATACAGGTTTATGATGGGTCCGTACAAAGCGACCCAAGCACTCAATCAGTTGATGGGGAAGGCTTGGTGTTGATCCAACATCTCCCTCTCCAACTTTCCAACTACAGCTCCCACCGTCATGGGTTCTCAGGTTCTCATTCCTAGCCTCTTTTTTACTACAAACTCTAGCCTGTTGAGAAGACCCTTTGTTAGGATACTACAACATGACTCAACTATACTTACTTTCCACAATGTCCATGTTATCCATCAGAAAATCATGTACTCTCCCACAATATATAATAGGAGTGGTGGCAACCCCTGGGTCAACCATACTTTCTTATTTTCCCTCTCTCTTAAGTTTCTTTCACCTGCTCCAAAATGAACAAGAGTAGATTTTAAAATCTTGTACCCACACAGATATAAAATGCAGAAGGAAACACCTGTTCATGGCTCTTACAAACATCCCTAATTTTCCCAACTGTTTTTCCATGGAGGAACCCTTTTATGTTTACAAGAATATAAAAATAGAAAGGGCAAGAGTAACCTTTCAGCAAACAAAAGCATCCTTAAAATAATGGTAACAATACCTCCTCTCTCTTCTGAAGTGGGTAGGGACTTAGTGGATTTATTATTAAGGTCCTTTCTGCTTTATTATCAAAAGTCATACTGAAGGTATCTTGCTATAATACTGGTTATCGTAAGAATGTGGATGGTGCTTGGTTATCTTTTTTGTCAATATTAGACTGTAACTGCAATTAACTTGCTGTGTGTTTAAACAGTAATAAATGATGGTGTGATCACTCACCTAGAGTCAGACATCCTGGAATGTGAAGTCAAGTGGGCCTTAGGAAGCATCACTACAAACAAAGCTAGTGGATGTGTTGGATTACAGTTGGGCTATTTCAAATCCTGAAAGATGATGCTGTGAAAGTGCTACACTCAATATGTCAGCAAATTTGGAAAACTCAGCAGTGGCCACAGGACTGGATAAGGTCAGTTTTCCTTCCAATCCCAAAGAAAGGCAGTGCCAAAGAATGCTCACTAACACACAATTGCACTCATCTCACACGCTAGTAAAGTGATGCTTAAAATTCTCCAAGCCAGGCTTCAGGACTACGTGAACCGTGAACCTCCAGATGTTCAAGCTGCTTTTATAAAAGGCAGAGGAACCAGAGATCAAATTGCCAACATTCGCTGGATCATCAAAAAAGCAAGAGAGTTCCAGAAAAACATCTATTTCTGCTTTATTGACTATGCCAAAGCCTTTGACTGTGTGGATCGCAATAAACTGTGGAAAATTCTGAATGAGATGGGAATACCAGACCGCCTGACCTGCCTCTTGAGAAACCTGTATGCAGGTCAGGAAGCAACAGTTCGAACTGGACATGGAACAACAGACTGGTTCCAAATAGGAAAAGGAGTACGTCAAGGCTATATATTGTCACCCTGCTTATTTAATTTATATGCAGAGTACATCATGAGAAACGCTGGGCTGGAAGAAGCACAAGCTGGAATCAAGATTGCCAGGAGAAATATCAATAACCTCAAATACGCAGATGACATCACCCTTATGGCAAAAGTGAAGAAGAACTAAAGCACCTCTTGATGAAAGTGAGAGAGGAGAGTGAAAAAGTTGGCTTAAGCTCAATATTCAGAAAACAAAGATCATGGCATCCAGTCCCATCACTTTATGGCAAATAGATGGAGAAACAGTGGAAACAGTGGCTGACTTTATTTTTCTGGGCTCCAAAATCACTGCAGATGGTGATTGCAGCCATGAAATTAAAAGGCGCTTACTGCTTGGAAGGAAAGTTATGACCAACCTAGACAGCATATTGAAAAGCAGAGACATTACTTTGCCAACAAAGGTCCATCTAGTCAAGGCTATGGTTTTTCCAGTGGTCATCTATAGATGTGAGAGTTGGATTCTGAAGAAAGCTGAGCACCGAAGAATTGCTGCTTTTGAACTGTGGTGTTGGAGAAGACTCTTGAGAGTCCCTTGGACCTCAAGGAGATCCAACCAGTCCATTCTGAAGGAGATCAGTACTGGGTGTTCATTGGTAGGACTGATGTTGAAGCTGAAACTCCAATACTTTGTCCACCAGATGTGAAGAGCTGACTCATTTGAAAAGACCCTGATAATGGGAAGGATTGAGGGCAGGAGGAGAAGGGGACGAAAAGGATAAGATGGTTGGATGGCATCTGGACTCAATGGACATGGGTTTGAGTGGACTCCGGGAGTTGGTGATGGACAGGGAGGCCTGGTGTGTTGCGATTCATGGGGTCCCCAGGAGTCGGACATGGCTCAGCAACTGAACTGAACTGAACAGACACAAAATTAGCATTTATTTATTTATTGTATTTTCACTATTTTTGTGTATTTGAGGAAGTCACTTAAGTTACCTCATATCTCTGAAACTCAGTTTCCTCAACTGACAAGTTTGTGTGTGTGATACTAGGTAACTACCACCTCTAATATTGCATGGCTAATCAATCCTAAAGGAAATCAACCTGAATAAGCATTGGAAGGACTGCTGCTGAAGCTGAAGCTCCAATACTTTGGCCACCTGATGCGAAGATCAACTCACTGGAAAAGACCCTCATGCTGAGAAAGATTGAAGGCAGGAGAATGGGGCAACAGATGATGGGGTGGTTGGATGGCATCACTGACTTAATGCACATGAGTTAGAGCAAACTCCGGAAGATAGAGAAAGGTAAAGAAGCCTGGCATGCTGCAGTCCACAGGGTTGCAAAGAGTCGGACACGACTGAGGAACTGAATGACAATAGAATTATCAACAGCACTTAAATGATCTTGTATGACAATTTATTTGTTTGCGTATATTCCTAAGGGTAGAATCACTGAGTCATAGGATTATTCTGTGTTCAACTTTTTGAGGAAATGCCAAAATATTTCCACAGTGACTGAAATATTTTACATTCCTGTCAGCAATGTAGGTATGTTCTAATTTCTCCATGTCCTTATGAACACAATGCATTTTTTTAAAAATTATAGCATCCTAGTGGGTGTGAAGTGGTATCTCTTGATTTACATTTGCTTAATTATTAATCAGATGGAGCGTCTTCTTATGTACTTACTCAATATTTATCTTCTTTGGACGAGTGTTTTTTCAACTCTTTTGCTCATTCTTCACTTGAATTGTTCAAACTTTCTTATGGTTGAGTTGTGAAAGTTCCATTACATATTCTGGATACTGAAGTATCAGGTATACAATCAGAAATACAATCTGTAATATTTTTACCATTCTATAGAGTTTTTTTATTTAAGTTTCTTGACAATGTCCTTGATGGGCAAAAGTAGTTTATTTTGATCCAGCCCAAATTTTCTAATACTTTTCCTTATTTCCTTTGTGTTATTATTATATATAAATTTTCATTGACAAATGCAGTCATGAAGATTTACTCCTATGTTTTCTCTAAGAATTTTAGAACTTCCAAGGCAATTTGAATAGCAGCAGTGAAATATGGGTGACTTTTTCTTAAACTTTGCAGAAAAGTTTTCAGTCTTTTGCCTGGATATGTTGTTAGCTTTTGGTTTTTTCATAAATACCCTTTACCATCTTGAAGAAGTTAAGTCTATTCCTACTTTTCTGTTTATTTTTAATCACAAAAGAGTGTTGGATTTTTTCAAATGCTTATTTCTATATCAATATACATATAGTTATTACCTGTTTTTCTTTCCCCTGTCATTTCAGTAATGATGTGTATTACATTGAATGATTAATTTATTTTTAATCAACTTTACATTCCTGAGATGAATCTAACATGGTCATCAGCTCAGTTCAGTTGCTCAGTCATGTCCAACTCTGTGACCCCATGAATTGCAGCACTCCAGGCCTCCCTGTCCATCACCAACTCCCAGAATTTACCCAAACTCATATCCAGAGAGTCAGTGATGCCATCCAGCCATCTCATTCTCTGTTGTCCCCTTCTGCTCCTGACCCCAATACCTCCCAGCATCAGAGTCTTTTCCAATAAGTCAACTCTTCGCATCAGGTGTTGGAGTTTCAGCTCCAGCATCAGTCCTTCCAAAGATCACCCAGGACTGATCTACTTTAGAATGGACTGGTTGGATCTCCTTGCAGTCCAAGGGACTCTCAAGAGTCTTCTCCAACACCACAGTTCAAAAGCATCAGTTCTTCGGTGCTCAGCTTTCTTCACAGTCCAACTCTCACATCCATACATGACTACTGGAAAAACCACAGCCTTGACTAGATGGACCTTTGTTGGCAAAGTAATGTCTCTGCTTTTCAATATGCTGTCTAGGTTGGTCATAACTTTCCTTCCAAGAA